>NW_026610686.1:384839-684839 GCF_029499605.1 Hyla sarda
ATCTCCTCTCCTCTGTGTATATATATATATATATATATATATATATATATATATATAGAGAGAGAGAGAGAGATCTCCTCTCCTCTGTATATATATATATATATATATATAAAGATCTCCTCTCCTCTGTGTGTGTATATAGATCTCCTCTCCTCTGTATATATATATAGATCTCCTCTCCTCTGTGTGTATATATATATATAGATCTCCTCTCCTCTGTATATATATATATATATATATATATATATATATAGATCACCTCTCCTCTGTGTGTGTGTATATATATATCTCCTCTCCTCTGTGTATATATATATATATATATATATATATATATATATATATATATTGCAGTAACACATGTTTTGCTATACACATGTTTTTTTCCCCTTTGTGTGTATATATATATATATATATAGATCTCCTCTCCTCTGTATATATATATATATATATATATATATATATATATATATATATATATATATATTGCAGTAACACATGTTTTGCTATACACATGTTTATTCCCTTTGTCTGTATTGGAACTAAACCAAAAAAGGGAGGAAAAAAAGCAAATTGGACCTAATGTCACCAAACTCCAAAAATGGTCCGGACACAATTATTGGCCCCTTAACTTAATATTTGGTTGCACACCCTTTGGAAAAAATAAGTGAGATCAGTGTCTTCCTTTAACCATCAATAAGCTTCTTACACCTCTCAGCCGGAATGTTGGACCTCTCTTCCTATAACCATCAATAAGCTTCTTACACCTCTCAGCCGGGAATGTTGGACCACTCTTCCTATAACCATCAATAAGCTTCTTACACCTCTCAGCCGGAATGTTGGACCTCTCTTCCTATAACCATCAATAAGCTTCTTACACCTCTCAGCCGGGAATGTTGGACCACTCTTCCTATAACCATCAATAAGCTTCTTACACCTCTCAGCCGGGAATGTTGGACCACTCTTCCTATAACCATCAATAAGCTTCTTACACCTCTCAGCCGGGAATGTTGGACCACTCTTCCTTTACAAACTGCTCCCGGTCTCTTATTGGACGGCGCCTTTTCCCAACAGTAATTATAAGATCTCTCCACAGGTGATCAATGGGATTTAGATCTGGACTCATTGCTGACACTTCAGAACTCTCCAGCGCTTTGTTGTCGTCCATTTCTGGGGCTTTTTGACGTATGTTTGGGGTCATTGTCCTGCTGGAAGACCCAAGATCTCGGACACAAACCCAGCTTTCTGACACTGGGCTGTACAGTGCGACCCAAAATCCGTTGGTAATCCTCAGATTTCATGATGTCTTGTACACATTCAAGGCCCCCAGTACCAGAGGCAGCAAAACAACCCAAAACATCACTGACCTCCCCCATATGTCACTGTAGGTACTGTGCTCTTTTCTTTGTAGACCTCATTCTGTTTTCAGTAAACAGTAGAATGATTTGCTTTACCAAAAAGATCTATCGTGGTCTCATCTGTCCACAAGACATTTTCCCAGAAGAATTTTGGTTACTCAAGTTCATTTTGGTAAAATGTAGTCTTGGTTTTTATGTCTCTGTGTTAGCAGTGGGGTCCTCCTGGGTCTCCTCCATAGTGGGGTCCTCCTGGGTCTCCTCCATAGCGGGGGGCCTCCTGCGTCTCCTCCATAGCGGGGGGCCTCCTGGGTCTCCTCCATAGCGGGGGGCCTCCTGGGTCTCCTCCATAGCGGGGGTCCTCCTGGGTCTCCTCCATAGCGGGGGTCCTCCTGGGTCTCCTCCATAGCGGGGGTCCTCCTGGGTCTCCTCCATAGCGGGGGTCCTCCTGGGTCTCCTCCATAGCGGGGGTCCTCCTGGGTCTCCTCCATAGCGGGGGTCCTCCTGGGTCTCCTCCATAGCGGGGGTCCTCCTGGGTCTCCT
The DNA here is from genome assembly GCF_029499605.1 of Hyla sarda. NCBI lineage: Eukaryota > Metazoa > Chordata > Amphibia > Anura > Hylidae > Hyla > Hyla sarda. The sequence continues at coordinate 386,735 of NW_026610686.1, forward strand.
CCATAGCGGGGGTCCTCCTGGGTCTCCTCCATAGCGGGGGTCCTCCTGGGTCTCCTCCATAGCGGGGGTCCTCCTGGGTCTCCTCCATAGCGGGGGTCCTCCTGGGTCTCCTCCATAGCGGGGGTCCTCCTGGGTCTCCTCCATAGCGGGGGTCCTCCTGGGTCTCCTCCATAGCGGGGGTCCTCCTGGGTCTCCTCCATAGCGGGGGTCCTCCTGGGTCTCCTCCATAGCGGGGTCCTCCTGGGTCTCCTCCATAGCGGGGTCCTCCTGGGTCTCCTCCATAGTGGGGTCCTCCTGGGTCTCCTCCATAGTGGGGTCCTCCTGGGTCTCCTCCATAGTGGGGTCCTCCTGGGTCTCCTCCATAGTGGGGTCCTCCTGGGTCTCCTCCATAGTGGGGTCCTCCTGGGTCTCCTCCATAGTGGGGTCCTCCTGGGTCTCCTCCATAGCGGGGGTCCTCCTGGGTCTCCTCCATAGCGGGGGTCCTCCTGGGTCTCCTCCATAGCGGGGGTCCTCCTGGGTCTCCTCCATAGCGGGGGTCCTCCTGGGTCTCCTCCATAGCGGGGGTCCTCCTGGGTCTCCTCCATAGCGGGGGTCCTCCTGGGTCTCCTCCATAGCGGGGGTCCTCCTGGGTCTCCTCCATAGCGGGGGTCCTCCTGGGTCTCCTCCATAGCGGGGGTCCTCCTGGGTCTCCTCCATAGCGGGGGTCCTCCTGGGTCTCCTCCATAGCGGGGGTCCTCCTGGGTCTCCTTCATAGCGGGGGTCCTCCTGGGTCTCCTTCATAGCGGGGGTCCTCCTGGGTCTCCTCCATAGCGGGGGTCCTCCTGGGTCTCCTCCATAGCGGGGGTCCTCCTGGGTCTCCTCCATAGCGGGGGTCCTCCTGGGTCTCCTCCATAGCGGGGGTCCTCCTGGGTCTCCTCCATAGCGGGGGTCCTCCTGGGTCTCCTCCATAGTGGGGGTCCTCCTGGGTCACCTCCATAGTGGGGGTCCTCCTGGGTCACCTCCATAGCGTTTCATTTCATATAAATGTGGATGGATAGTTCGCGCAGACACTGATGCTCCCTGAGCCTGCAGGACAGCTTGAATATCTCTGGAACTTGTTTGGGGCTGCTTATCCACCATCCGGACTATCCTGCGGTGACACCTTTCATCAGTTTTTCTCTTCCGTCCACGCCCAGGGAGATTATCTACAGTGCCATGGGGTGTAAACTTCTTGATAATGTTGCGCACTGTGGACAAAGACAAATCTAGATCTCTGGAGATGGACGTGTAACCTGGAGATTGTTGATATTTTTCCACAATTTTGGTTCTCAAGTCCTCAGACAGTTCTCTTCTCCTCTTTCTATTGTCCATGCTTAGTGTGGCACACACAGACACACAATGCAAAGACTAAGTGAACTTCTCTCCTTTTTATCTGCTGTCAGGTGTGATTGTTATTTCCCACACCTGTTACCTGCCCCAGGTGAGTATAAAGGAACATCACATGCTGGAAACAATCTTATTTATCCACAATTATGAAAGGGGCCAATAATTGTGTCCAGACCATTTTTGGAGTTTGGTGACATTAGGTCCAATTTGCTTTTTTTCCTCCTTTTTTGGTTTAGTTCCAATACACACAAAGGGAATAAACATGTGTATAGCAAAACCTGTGTTACTGCAATATATATATATATATATATATATATATATATATATATATACACACAGAGGAGAGGAGATCTATATATATATATATATATATATATATATATATATATATATACACAGAGGAGAGGAGATATATATATATATACACACACACAGAGGAGAGGAGATATATATATATATATATATATATACACAGAGAGGAGATCTATATCTATATATACAGAGGAGAGGAGATCTATATATATATATATATATACACAGAGGAGAGGAGATCTATATCTATATATACAGAGGAGAGGAGATCTATATCTATATATACAGAGGAGAGGAGATCTATATCTATATATACAGAGGAGAGGAGAGGAGATCTATATATATATATATATATATATATATATATATATATACACACACACAGAGGAGAGGAGATCTATATATATATATATATACAGAGGAGAGGAGATCTATATCTATATATACAGAGGAGAGGAGAGGAGATCTATATATATATATATATATATATATATATATATATATATACACACACACACAGAGGAGAGGAGATCTATATATATATATACACACACACACAGAGGAGAGGAGATATATATATATATATATATACACACAGAGGAGAGGAGATCTATATCTATATATACAGAGGAGAGGAGATCTATATCTATATATACAGAGGAGAGGAGATCTATATCTATATATACAGAGGAGAGGAGATCTATATATATATATATATATATATATATATATATATATATATATATATACATACATACACACACACAGAGGAGAGGAGATATATATATATATATATATATATATATATATACACAGAGGAGAGGAGATCTATATATATATATATATATATATATATATATATACACATACAGAGGAGAGGAGATCTATATATATATATATATACACACACAGAGGAGAGGTGATCTATATATATATATATATACATACAGAGGAGAGGAGATCGATCTATATATATATATATACACACAGAGGAGAGGTGATCTATATATATATATATACATACAGAGGAGAGGTGATCTATATATATATACATACAGAGGAGAGGAGATCGATCTATATATATATATATATATATATATATATATATATATATATATACAGAGGAGAGGAGATCTATATATATATATACACACAGAGGAGAGGAGATCTATATATATATATATATATATACAGAGGAGAGGAGATCTATATATATATATATATATATATATATATATATATATATATACACACACAGAGGAGAGGAGATCTATATATATATATATATATATATATATACATACATACAGAGGAGAGGAGATCGATCTATATATATATATATATATATATATATATATATATACAGAGGAGAGGAGATCTATATATATATACACACAGAGGAGAGGAGATCTATATATATATATATATATATATATATATATATATATATATATATATATACACACACACAGAGGAGAGGAGATCTATATATATATATATATATATATATATATACAGAGGAGAGGAGATCTATATATATATATATATATATACAGAGGAGAGGAGATCTATATATACACACACAAAGGGAATAAACCTGTTACTGTAATCCTTTCCTGTGAGAAAAACTTCATTTTATAGACACATTTCAGGGGGGACAACATTTACCGCCATGACTATATATATATATATATATATATATATATACACATACACACAGGATAAGAGAAGTGGTACTGTGTAGTGTGTATATATATATATATATATATGGTGTATATAGATGTCGGGATGTGACTGTGTAGTGTGTATATATATATATATATATATATATATATATATATATATATATATACACACACACAGGATAAGAGAAGTGGTACTGTGTAGAGTGTATATATATATACACACAGGATAAGAGAAGTGGTACTGTGCAGTGTGTATATATATATATATACACAGGATAAGAGAAGTGGTACTGTGTAGAGTGTATATATATATATACACACAGGATAAGAGAAGTGGTACTGTGCAGTGTGTATATATATATATATATATATATATATATATATACACACAGGATAAGAGAAGTGGTACTGTGTAGAGTCCACGTATTGGAACGTGATTTCGTGGTCACCTTTAAGTAGATTTTCGTCAGAATTTGTCTCATTTTTTAGAGTTTAGTTTTAATGAACTCATATATAAGTTTTGGACCGCACCCCTTTTCGGCAGGCGCGGTATAGATTGTAAAGTATTTGAGTAATTGTTTGCGCAGTTTACAACAAAAACATTCGAAATTTCTCCCAACGAGAGCGCTAGATCCCAATCATCACACCTACACGTGGAATGTGCCGCCCGCTGGAGCCTATAGGAAAGTCCTGTCCATCCTGAGCCGCCCCCCAGACCCGTCCCGAGCCGCCCACCGAAACCGTCCTGAGCCGCCCCCCCGGACCCGTCCCCAGCCGCCCCCCGGACCCGTCCCCAGCCGCCCCCCCGGACCCGTCCCCAGCCGCCCACCGTAACCGTCCCGAGCCGCCCCCCCGGACCCGTCCCGAGCCGCCCCCCGGACCCGTCCCGAGCCGCCCCCCCGGACCCGTCCCCAGCCGCCCCCCCGGACCCGTCCCCAGCCGCCCCCCCGGACCCGTCCCGAGCCGCCCACCGTAACCGTCCCGAGCCGCCCCCCCGGACCCGTCCCGAGCCGCCCCCCCCGGACCCGTCCCGAGCCGCCCCCCCCCGGACCCGTCCCGAGCCGCCCCCCCCGGACCCGTCCCGAGCCGCCCCCCCCCCGGACCCGTCCCGAGCCGCCCCCCCCGGACCCGTCCCGAGCCGCCCCCCCCGGACCCGTCCCGAGCCGCCCCCCCCCCGGACCCGTCCCGAGCCGCCCCCCCCCGGACCCGTCCCGAGCCGCCCCCCCGGACCCGTCCCGAGCCGCCCCCCCCCGGACCCGTCCCGAGCCGCCCCCCCGGACCCGTCCCGAGCCGCCCCCCCGGACCCGTCCCGAGCCGCCCCCCCCCGGACCCGTCCGGAGCCGCCCGCCAGACCCCGTTCCGAGCCGCCCGCCAGACCCGTCCCGAGCCGCCCGCCAGACCCGTCCCGGAGCCTTTGGCTGTCCAAGCATGCTGGGAGTTGTAGTTTCACAACAGCTGGAGGCACCCTGGTTGGGAAACACTTTCCTTAGGTCATGTGACATCACCGCTCTGTATATACAATCTATGACATCACTATCAGCCCCAGGCAGCCTCCATATTCCTGTCTATACAGACCCCCGGGGCCCCAGGCAGCCTCCACCTGTCTATACAGACCCCCGGGGCCCCAGGCAGCCTCCACCTGTCTATACAGACCCCCGGGGCCCCAAACAGCCTCCACATTCCTGTACTGCTCAACGGCCCCAGTTAAACCTGAAAGATGGGTTCGGGGATGATAGACAGGGGCCCCGGGGACTGGGACAGCTCGGGGCCACAACCCACCAGAACCTGTTTTTTGTGCCAAAAAAGTATCAAAAAAAGCTCCGGCTGTATAAGAAATCCCACCGGAGCGCGCAGCTCATAAATACATCCCCACCGCAAATCACAGCTGGATATATCTTCTACCAGGTCAGGGATGTATCTCAGCCCCCCCATGTGGTACAGTCAGGGATGTATCTCAGCCTCCCCATGTGGTACAGTCAGGGATGTATCTCAGCCTCCCCATGTGGTACAGTCAGGGATGTATCTCAGCCTCCCCGTGTGGTGCAGTCAGGGATGTATCTCAGCCTCCCCGTGTGGTACAGTCAGTGATGTATCTCAGCCCCCCCCCGTGTGGTACAGTCAGTGATGTATCTCAGCCCCCCCCCGTGTGGTACAGTCAGTGATGTATCTCAGCCTCCCCGTGTGGTGCAGTCAGTGATGTATCTCAGCCTCCCCGTGTGGTACAGTCAGTGATGTATCTCAGCCTCCCCGTGTGGTGCAGTCAGTGATGTATCTCAGCCCCCCTTAGTGCGGTACAGTCAGTGATGTATCTCATCCTCCTCTGTATGTGGTACAGTCAGTCAGTGATGTATCTCAGCCTCCCGTGCGGTACAGTCAGCTAGTAAATACGTCCCTACAGTAAATCACAGCTGGAGACTAGAGACGCGTTTTCAGCTGCGCAGTGTGAACAGAACCAAAACATTTACTGCAATAAAACCAATGATAAATCCACCACATTACACCTGATACACTGTAACAAACCCTCAGCTGTGTGTGTGCAGGAAGTCACAGAACTAGAACGACCGCTAGAACTACAACCCACAGTATCTGCTCCTGTTATGTATCTAATGCCCCCATGTGCGGTACAGTCAGGGATGTATCTAATGCCCCATGTGCGGTACAGTCAGGGATGTATCTAATGCCCCCATGTGCGGTACAGTCAGGGATGTATCTAATGCCCCCATGTGCGGTACAGTCAGGGATGTATCTAATGCCCCCATGTGCGGTACAGTCAGGGATGTATCTAATGCCCCCATGTGCGGTACAGTCAGTGATGTATCTCATCCTCCTCTGTATGTGGTACAGTCAGTGATGTATCTCATCCTCCTCTGTATGTGGTGCAGTCAGTCAGTGATGTATCTCATCCTCCTCTGTATGTGGTACAGTCAGTCAGTGATGTATCTCAGCCTCACATGCGGTACAGTCAGCTAGTAAATACGTCCCTACAGTAAATCACAGCTGGAGACTAGAGACGCGTTTTCAGCTGCGCAGTGTGAACAGAACCAAAACATTTACTGCAATAAAACCAATGATAAATCCACCACATTACACCTGATACACTGTAACAAACCCTCAGCTGTGTGTGTGCAGGAAGTCACAGAACTAGAACGACCGCTAGAACTACAACCCACAGTATCTGCTCCTGTTATGTATCTAATGCCCCCATGTGCGGTACAGTCAGGGATGTATCTAATGCCCCATGTGCGGTACAGTCAGGGATGTATCTAATGCCCCCATGTGCGGTACAGTCAGGGATGTATCTAATGCCCCCATGTGCGGTACAGTCAGTGATGTATCTCAGCCCCCCTTAGTGCGGTACAGTCAGTGATGTATCTCATCCTCCTCTGTATGTGGTACAGTCAGTGATGTATCTCAGCCCTCCTCCGTGTGGTACAGTCAGGGATGTATCTAATGCCCCCATGTGCGGTACAGTCAGTGATGTATCTCAGCCCCCCTTAGTGCGGTACAGTCAGTGATGTATCTCATCCTCCTCTGTATGTGGTACAGTCAGTCAGTGATGTATCTCAGCCTCCCGTGCGGTACAGTCAGCTAGAAAATACGTCCCTACAGTAAATCACAGCTGGAGACTAGAGACGCGTTTTCAGCTGCGCAGTGTGAACAGAACCAAAACATTTACTGCAATAAAACCAATGATAAATCCACCACATCACCACATTACACCTGATACACTGTAACAAACCCTCAGCTGTGTGTGTGCAGGAAGTCACAGAACTAGAACGACCGCTAGAACTACAACCCACAGTATCTGCTCCTGTTATGTATCTAATGCCCCCATGTGCGGTACAGTCAGGGATGTATCTCAGCCCCCATGTGTGGTACAGTCAGGGATGTATCTAATGCCCCCATGTGCGGTACAGTCAGGGATGTATCTAATGCCCCCATGTGCGGTACAGTCAGTGATGTATCTCAGCCCCCCTTAGTGCGGTACAGTCAGTGATGTATCTCATCCTCCTCTGTATGTGGTACAGTCAGTGATGTATCTCAGCCCTCCTCCGTGTGGTACAGTCAGGGATGTATCTAATGCCCCCATGTGCGGTACAGTCAGGGATGTATCTAATGCCTCCCTGTGAGGTACAGTCAGGGATGTATCTCAGCCTCCCTGTGAGGTACAGTCAGGGATGTATCTAATGCCCACATGTGCGGTACAGTCAGGGTTGTATCTCAGCCTCCCTGTGAGGTACAGTCAGGGATGTATCTCAGCCTCCCTGTGAGGTACAGTCAGGGATGTATCTCAGCCTCCCTGTGCGGTACAGTCAGGGATGTATCTCAGCCTCCCTGTGCGGTACAGTCAGGGATGTATCTCAGCCTCCCTGTGAGGTACAGTCAGGGATGTATCTCAGCCTCCCTGTGAGGTACAGTCAGGGATGTATCTCAGCCTCCCTGTGAGGTACAGTCAGGGATGTATCTCAGCCTCCCTGTGAGGTACAGTCAGGGATGTATCTCAGCCTCCCTGTGCGGTACAGTCAGGGATGTATCTCAGCCTCCCTGTGCGGTACAGTCAGGGATGTATCTCAGCCTCCCTGTGCGGTACAGTCAGGGATGTATCTCAGCCTCCCTGTGCGGTACAGTCAGGGATGTATCTCAGCCTCCCTGTGCGGTACAGTCAGGGATGTATCTCAGCCTCCCTGTGCGGTACAGTCAGGGATGTATCTCAGCCTCCCTGTGCGGTACAGTCAGGGATGTATCTCAGCCTCCCTGTGAGGTACAGTCAGGGATGTATCTCAGCCTCCCTGTGAGGTACAGTCAGGGATGTATCTCAGCCTCCCTGTGAGGTACAGTCAGGGATGTATCTCAGCCCCGTGCAGTAATCAGGGATGTATGTCAGCCCCCTTGCGGTACACTCAGGGATGTATCTCACCTGTGCGGTACAGTCAGGGATATATCTCAGCCTCCCTGTGCGGTACAGTCAGGCATGTATCTCAGCCCCCTTCTCAGGGATGTATCTCAGCCCCCTTGCGGTACACTCAGGGATGTATCTCACCTGTGCGGTACAGTCAGGCATGTATCTCAGCCCCCTTGCGGTACACTCAGGGATGTATCTCACCTGTGCGGTACAGTCAGGGATGTATCTCAGCCCCCTTCTCAGGGATGTATCTCAGCCCCCTTGCGGTACACTCAGGGATGTATCTCACCTGTGCGGTACAGTCAGGGATGTATCTCAGCCCCCTTGCGGTACACTCAGGGATGTATCTCACCTGTGCTCCTCTCCGCTCTCCTCAGCGCAGTCTCCTCACTCGTCGCGCTCTCAGCTCTTTTATATATGAGAATTTGCTCCGCTGGCCCCGCCCCCTACAGGTGTGACACGCCCACATGTCTGGTCCTCGCGCGGGGTGTGCTGCTCCCGGTCGCCTCTGGGGGCGCACTGTGCGCGGATCTCTCATTGACCGGCGGCGTCTGGAGGAGGACGGGGTCACGTGACACGCCGTAGATTATCAGGTAATGATGAAGACGTCTCCGGGGGAGGGGCTCCTCGGCTCTTCTCATACACTCGGCACATTCCACTGCTGGGCGCCTGCAGGTCACTGGACTCCTCAGGAAAGGGTTAACCTCTAGACCTGGTGTCCCTACTCCTCCCATCATATCACCCCTGTGACCTTCTCCCCCCCCCCATATCACCCCTGTGACCTCCCCCCCATATCACCCCTGTGACCTCCCCCCCCATATCACCCCTGTGACCTCCCCCCATATCACCCCTGTGACCTCCCCCCCATATCACCCCTGTGACCTCCCCCCCCCATATCACCCCTGTGACCTCCCCCCCCATATCACCCCTGTGACCTCCCCCCCCATATCACCCCTGTAACCTCCCCCCCCATATCACCCCTGTGACCTCCCCCCCCCATATCACCCCTGTGACCTCCCCCCATATCACCCCTGTGACCTCCCCCCCCATATCACCCCTGTGACCTCCCCCCCATATCACCCCTGTGACCTCCCCCCCATATCACCCCTGTGACCTCCCCCCATATCACCCCTGTGACCTCCCCCCCCATATCACCCCTGTGACCTTCTCCTCCCCCCATATCACCCCTGTGACCTCCCCCCCATATCACCCCTGTGACCTTCTCCCCCCCCATATCACCCCTGTGACCTTCTCCCCCCCATTTCACCCCTGTGACCTCCCCCCCTATATCACCCCTGTAACCTCCCCCCCTATATCACCCCTGTGACCTTCTCCCCCCCTATATCACCCCTGTGACCTTCTCCCCCCCCATATCACCCCTGTGACCTCCCCCCCCATATCACCCCTGTGACCTTCTCCTCCCCCCATATCACCCCTGTGACCTCCCCCCCCCATATCACCCCTGTGACCTTCTCCCCCCCATATCACCCCTGTGACCTCCCCCCCTATATCACCCCTGTGACCTTCTCCCCCCCATATCACCCCTGTACCTCCCCCATATCACCCCTTTGACCTTCTCCTCCCCCCCCATATCACCCCTGTGACCTCCCCCCCATATCACCCCTGTGACCTTCCCCCCATATCACCCCTGTGACCTCCCCCCCATATCACCCCTTTGACCTTCTCCCCCCCCCCATATCACCCCTGTGACCTTCTCCCCCCATATCACCCCTGTGACCTTCTCCCCCCCCATATCACCCCTGTGACCTCCCCCCCATATCACCCCTGTGACCTCCCCCCCATATCACCCCTGTGACCTCCCCCCCATATCACCCCTGTGACCTCCCCCCCATATCACCCCTGTGACCTCCCCCCCATATCACCCCTGTGACCTCCCCCCCATATCACCCCTGTGACCTCCCCCCCATATCACCCCTGTGACCTCCCCCCCCCATATCACCCCTGTGACCTCCCCCCCATATCACCCCTGTGACCTCCCCCCCATATCACCCCTGTGACCTCCTCCCCCCCATATCACCCCTGTGACCTCCCCCCATATCACCCCTGTGACCTCCCCCCCATATCACCCCTGTGACCTTCCCCCCATATCACCCCTTTGACCTTCTCCTCCCCCCATATCACCCCTGTGACCTTCTCCCCCCCCATATCACCCCTGTGACCTCCCCCCATATCACCCCTGTGACCTCCCCCCCATATCACCCCTGTGACCTCCCCCCCCATATCACCCCTGTGACCTCCCCCCCATATCACCCCTGTGACCTCCCCCCCCATATCACACCTGTGACCTCCCCCCCATATCACCCCTGTGACCTCCCCCCCCCCATATCACCCCTGTGACCTCCCCCCCCATATCACCGCTGTGACCTCCCCCCCCATATCACCCCTGTGACCTCCCCCCCCATATCACCCCTGTGACCTCCCCCCCATATCACCGCTGTGACCTCCCCCCCCATATCACCCCTGTGACCTCCCCCCCATATCACCCCTGTGACCTTCTCCCCCCCCATATCAACCCTGTGACCTTCTCCCCCCCCATATCACCCCTGTGACCTCCCCCCCATATCACCCCTGTGACCTCCCCCCCATATCACCCCAGTGACCTCCCCCCCCCCCATATCACCCCTGTGACCTCCCCCCCATATCACCCCTGTGACCTCCCCCCCATATCACCCCTGTGACCTCCCCCCATATCACCCCTGTGACCTCCCCCCCATATCACCCCTGTGACCTTCTCCCCCCCCATATCAACCCTGTGACCTTCTCCCCCCCCCCATATCACCCCTGTGACCTCCCCCCCATATCACCCCTGTGACCTCCCCCCCCATATCACCCCTGTGACCTCCTCCCCCCCCCATATCACCCCTGTGACCTTCTCTCCCCCCCCCCCATATCACCCCTGTGACCTCCCCCCCATATCACCCCTGTGACCTCCCCCCCATATCACCCCTGTGACCTCCCCCCCATATCACCCCTGTGACCTCCCCCCCATATCACCCCTGTGACCTCCCCCCCATATCACCCCTTTGACTTTCTCCCCCCCCCATATCACCCCTGTGACCTTCTCCCCCCATATCACCCCTGTGACCTTCTCCCCCCCCCCATATCACCCCTGTGGCCTTCTCCCCCCATATCACCCCTGTGACCTCCTCCCCCCCATATCACCCCTGTGACCTCCTCCCCCCCATATCACCCCTGTGACCTCCCCCCCATATCACCCCTGTGACCTCCCCCCCCATATCACCCCTGTGACCTCCCCCCCCATATCACCCCTGTGACCTCCCCCCCCATATCACCCCTGTGACCTCCCCCCCATATCACCCCTGTGACCTCCCCCCCCATATCACCCCTGTGACCTCCCCCCCATATCACCCCTGTGACCTCCCCCCCCATATCACCCCTGTGACCTCCCCCCATATCACCCCTGTGACCTCCCCCCCATATCACCCCTGTGACCTCCCCCCCATATCACCCCTGTGACCTCCCCCCCATATCACCCCTGTGACCTCCCCCCCCATATCACCCCTGTGACCTCCCCCCCATATCACCCCTGTGACCTTCCCCCCATATCACCCCTTTGACCTTCTCCTCCCCCCATATCACCCCTGTGACCTTCTCCCCCCCCATATCACCCCTGTGACCTTCTCCCCCCCCCATATCACCTCTGTGACCTCCCCCCCATATCACCCCTGTGACCTCCCCCCCATATCACCCCTGTGATCTCCCCCCCATATCACCCCTGTGACCTCCCCCCATATCACCCCTGTGACCTTCTCCCCCCCCCATATCACCCCTGTGACCTTCTCCCCCCCCCCCATATCACCCCTGTGACCTTCTCCCCCCCCCCATATCACCCCTGTGACCTCCCCCCCATATCACCCCTGTGACCTCCCCCCCATATCACCCCTGTGACCTCCCCCCCATATCACCCCTGTGACTCCCCCCCCATATCACCCCTGTGACTCCCCCCCCCATATCACCCCTGTGACCTCCCCCCCATATCACCCCTGTGACTCCCCCCCCCCATATCACCCCTGTGACCTCCCCCCCATATCACCCCTGTGACTCCCCCCCATATCACCCCTGTGACCTCCCCCCCATATCACCCCTGTGACCTCCCCCCCATATCACCCCTGTGACCTCCCCCCCATATCACCCCTGTGACCTCCCCCCACATATCACCCCTGTGACCTTCTCCCCCCCCATATCACCCCTGTGACTCCCCCCCCATATCACCCCTGTGACTCCCCCCCCCATATCACCCCTGTGACCTCCCCCCCATATCACCCCTGTGACTCCCCCCCATATCACCCCTGTGACCTCCCCCCCATATCACCCCTGTGACTCCCCCCCATATCACCCCTGTGACCTCCCCCCCATATCACCCCTGTGACTCCCCCCCCATATCACCCCTGTGACCTCCCCCCCCCCATATCACCCCTGTGACCTCCCAGGGATGTGGAAATTTTATAAAAAACTACTTGTACACGGGACTAAAATGGAGCAAAATCTACTTGTCCCTCCTGACGATCCACTTGTTCGCCCAATTTTCGCTTTTACGCTCTAATTTTTTCCTCCTCACCCTATAATAGCCATAACTACCTACTATAATGATACCTACCTACTATAATGATACCTACCTTCTATAATGAGAACTACCTACTATAATGATAACTACTATAATGATACCTACCTTCTATAATGATACCTACCTACTATAATGATACCTACCTACTATAATGATAACTACCTACAATAATGATAACTACCTACTATAATGATACCTACCTACTATAATGAGAACTACCTACTATAATGATAACTACCTACTATAATGATATCTACCTACTATAATGATACCTACCTTCTATAATGATACCTACCTACTATAATGATATCTACCTTCTATAATGAGAACTACCTACTATAATGATATCTACTATAATGATAACTACTATAATGATACCTACCTACTATAATGATACCTACCTTCTATAATGATATCTACCTTCTATAATGATATCTACCTACTATAATGATACCTACCTTCTATAATGAGAACTACCTACTATAATGATAACTACTATAATGATACCTACCTACTATAATGAAAACTACCTACTATAATGAGAACTACCTACTATAATGAGAACTACCTACTATAATGATACCTACCTACTATAATGATACCTACCTACTATAATGATACCTACCTACTATAATGATAACTACCTGCTATAACGAGAACTACCTACCATAATGAGAACTATCTACTATAATGAGAACTACTATAATGATACCTACCTACTATAATGATAACTACCTACTATAATGATAACTACCTACTATAATGATATCTACCTACTATAACGAGAACTACCTACTATAATGAGAACTACCTATTATAATGATACCTACCTACTATCATGAGAACTACCTACTATAATGAGAACTACCAACTATAATGATATCTACCTACTATAATGAGAACTACCTACTATAATGAGAACTACCTACTATAATTATACCTACCTACTATCATGAGAACTACCTACTATAATGATAACTACCTACTATAATGATACCTACCTACTATAATGATACCTACCTACTATAATGATAACTACCTACTATAATGATACCTACCTACTATAATGAGAACTACCTACTATAATGATATCTACCTACTATAATGAGAACTACCTACTATAATGAGAACTACCTACTATAATTATACCTACCTACTATCATGAGAACTACCTACTATAATGATAACTACCTACTATAATGATATCTACCTACTATAATGATACCTACCTACTATAATGAGAACTACCTACTATAATGATAACTACCTACTATAATGATATCTACCTACTATAACGAGAACTACCTAATATAATGAGAACTACCTACTATAATTATACCTACCTACTATCATGAGAACTACCTACTATAATTATACCTACCTACTATCATGAGAACTACCTACTATAATGATACCTACCTACTATAATGAGAACTACCTACTATAATTATACCTACCTACTATAATGAGAACTACCTACTATAATAAGAACTACCAACTATAATGTTATCTACCTACTATAATGAGAACTACCTACTATAATAAGAACTATCTACTATAATGTTATCTACCTACTATAATGATATCTACCTACTATTATGAAAACTACCTACTATAATGATAACTACTATAATGATAACTACCTACTATAATGAGAACTACTATAATGATAACTACCTACTATAATGATACCTACCTACTATCATGAGAACTACCTACTGTTACGCCTAGCGCTCCGGGTCCCCGCTCCTCCCCGGAGCGCTCACGGCGTCTTTCTCCCTGCAGCTCCCCGGTCAGTCCCGCTGACCGGGAGCGCTGCACTGTCATGGCCGTTGGGGATGCGATTCGCACAGCGGGACGCGCCCGCTCGCGAATCGCATCCCAGGTCACTTACCCGTTCCCGTCCCCTGCTGTCATGTGCTGGCGCGCGCGGCTCCGCTCTCTAGGGCGCGCGCGCGCCAGCTCCCTGAGACTTAAAGGGCCAGTGCACCAATGATTGGTGCCTGGCCCAATTAGCTTAATTGGCTTCCATCTGCTCCCTGCCTTTATCTGACCTCCTCCCATGCACTCCCTTGCCGGATCTTGTTGCCTTGTGCCAGTGAAAGCATTTTGTGTGTCCAAAAGCCTGTGTACCAGTACTTCTGCTATCCACCCTGACTACGATCCTTGCCGCCTGCCCCCGACCTTCTGCTACGTCCGACCTTGCTTCTGTCTACTCCCTTGTACCGCGCCTATCTTCAGCAGCCAGAGAGGTTGAGCCGTTGCTAGTGGATACGACCTGGTCACTACCGCCGCAGCAAGTCCATCCCGCTTTGCGGCGGGCTCTGGTGAAAACCAGTAGTGACTTAGAACTGGTCCACTAGCACGGTCCACGCCAATCCCTCTCTGGCACAGAGGATCCACCTCCTGCCAGCCGGCATCGTGACAGTAGATCCGGCCATGGATCCCGCTGAAGTTCCTCTGCCTGTTGTCGCCGACCTCCCCACACTGGTCGCCCAGCAAGCCCGACAGATTGCCCAACAAGATCACCAGCTGTCGTACTTGACCACCATGACTCAGCAACTCCAGTCGCAGCTACATCAGATTCAGTCTCAGCTACAGCAGCAGCAACCATCTCCTCCGCCAGCTCCTGCACCCCTTCCGCAGCGAGTGGCCACTCCTAGCCTCCGCCTGTCCTTGCCGGACAAATTTAATGGGGACTCTAAGTTTTGCCGTGGCTTTCTTTCGCAATGTTCCCTGCATTTGGAGATGATGTCGGACCAGTTTCCTACTGAAAGGTCTAAGGTGGCTTTCGTAGTCAGCCTTCTGTCTGGAAAAGCTCTGTCATGGGCCACACCGCTCTGGGACCGCAATGACCCCATCACTGCCTCTGTACACTCCTTCTTCTCGGAAATTCGAAGTGTCTTTGAGGAACCTGCCCGAGCCTCTTCTGCTGAGACTGCCCTGCTGAACCTGGTCCAGGGTAATTCTTCCGTTGGCGAGTACGCCATACAATTCCGTACTCTTGCTTCAGAATTATCCTGGAATAATGAGGCCCTCTGCGCGACCTTTAAAAAAGGCCTATCCAGCAACATTAAAGATGTTCTGGCCGCACGAGAAACTCCTGCTAACCTGCATGAACTCATTCATCTAGCCACTCGCATTGACATGCGTTTTTCTGAGAGACATCAAGAGCTCCGCCAGGAAAAAGACTTAGATCTCTGGACACCTCTCCCACAGTCTCCATTGCAATCTGCGCCCAGGCCTCCCGCCGAGGAAGCCATGCAAGTGGATCGGTCTCGCCTGACCCTGGAAGAGAGGAATCGCCGTAAGGAAGAGAATCTTTGTCTGTACTGTGCCAGTACCGAACATTTTTTGGTGGATTGCCCTATCCGTCCTCCACGTCTGGGAAACGCACGCTCGCACCCAGCTCTCGTGGGTGTGGCGTCTCTTGATGCTAAGTCGGCTTCTTCACGTCTCACGGTGCCTGTTCGGATTTCTACTTCAGCCAGCTCTCCCCTCTCAGCCGTGGCCTGCCTGGACTCTGGAGCTTCTGGGAATTTTATTCGGGAGTCCTTGGTGAATAAATTCCGCATTCCGGTGACCCGTCTTGTCAAGCCACTCCACATTTCCGCGGTCAACGGAGCCAGGTTGGATTGCACCGTGCGTTACCGCACGGAGCCCCTCCTAATGTGCATCGGACCTCATCACGAGAAAATAGAATTTTTGGTCCTTCCCAATTGCACTTCCGAAATTCTCCTTGGACTACCCTGGCTTCTACACCATTCCCCAACCCTGGACTGGTCCACTGGGGAGATCAAGAGTTGGGGTCCCTCTTGTTCCAAGGACTGCCTTAAACCGGTTCCCAGTACTCCCTGCCGTGACCCTGTGGTTCCTCCTGTATCCGGTCCCCCTAAGGTCGTTAGGGACTCTGCCTGCCACAGAAAATGCCTCTCCCCCCCTCCCAGTCCACTCAGGCAAGCCTCTGTGTCCCCTCATGGCCCTCGTCCTGGTGTCACACTGCCCCGTGCCAGGCCTCGCCCTCTGCCCTCCCTCCCCATTCCCACTCCTGCTGTACTGCCTGCCATTGAGGAAACCATCCATTCCTTCCCGGTGTCCTCATCCCAGGGGAGGCAGTCACCGGACAAAAAAAAGGGGAGACCTAAGGGGGGGGGTACTGTTACGCCTAGCGCTCCGGGTCCCCGCTCCTCCCCGGAGCGCTCACGGCGTCTTTCTCCCTGCAGCTCCCCGGTCAGTCCCGCTGACCGGGAGCGCTGCACTGTCATGGCCGTTGGGGATGCGATTCGCACAGCGGGACGCGCCCGCTCGCGAATCGCATCCCAGGTCACTTACCCGTTCCCGTCCCCTGCTGTCATGTGCTGGCGCGCGCGGCTCCGCTCTCTAGGGCGCGCGCGCGCCAGCTCCCTGAGACTTAAAGGGCCAGTGCACCAATGATTGGTGCCTGGCCCAATTAGCTTAATTGGCTTCCATCTGCTCCCAGACTATATCTGACCTCCTCCCATGCACTCCCTTGCCGGATCTTGTTGCCTTGTGCCAGTGAAAGCGTTTTGTGTGTCCAAAGCCTGTGTTACCTGAACTTCTGCTATCCACCCTGACTACGAACCTTGCCGCCTGCCCCCGACCTTCTGCTACGTCCGACCTTGCTTCTGTCTACTCCCTTGTACCGCGCCTATCTTCAGCAGCCAGAGAGGTTGAGCCGTTGCTAGTGGATACGACCTGGTCACTACCGCCGCAGCAAGTCCATCCCGCTTTGCGGCGGGCTCTGGTGAATACCAGTAGTGACTTAGAACCGGTCCACTAGCACGGTCCTCGCCAATCCCTCTCTGGCACAGAGGATCCACTACCTGCCAGCCGGCATCGTGACACCTACTATAATTATACCTACCTACTATCATGAGAACTACCTACTATAATTATACCTACCTACTATCATGAGAACTAGCTACTATAATTATACCTACCTACTATCATGAGAACTACCTACTATAATGAGAACTACCAACTATAATGATATCTACCTACTATAATGAGAACTACCTACTATAATTATACCTACCTACTATAATGAGAACTACCCACTATAATAAGAACTACCAACTATAATGTTATCTACCTACTATAATGAGAACTACCCACTATAATAAGAACTACCAACTATAATGTTATCTACCTACTATAATGAGAACTACCTACTATAATAAGAACTACCTACTATAATGTTATCTACCTACTATAATGTTATCTACCTACTATTATGAAAACTACCTACTATAATGATAACTACTATTATGAAAACTACCTACTATAATGATAACTACTATAATGATATCTACCTACTATAATAAGAACTACCTACTATAATGTTATCTACCTACTATAATGATATCTACCTACTATAATGATACCTACCTACTATAATGATACCTACCTACTATAATGACACCTTTTAATTTTTCAATAACATATTCTCTGAACCAAAAAATATATATTAATGGAAGTGAAATTGAAATAGTAAAAGATAATTTTGCAGATTTGGTGTTTTTCTTTTCTGCGCCATTTACCTTGTGGTCAGATAACATGTCAGTTTTATACTTTAGGCGCCTGATTACAGCGATACCAGATTTGTATCGTTTACGTCATGTTTTACTAATTGCCATTTTTTAACCCCTGTAGCTTTATTTTTTTTCCGCATACCAGGCTGTATGAGGGCTCATGTTTTGCGCCATAATCTGTTTTTTGGATCGTTACCATTTTGGCATTGATCTGACTTTTTAATCGCTTTTTAACTTTTTTTTCTGGGATATTATAATAATTGCAAATCTGTGGTTTGGTATTTTTTTACATTTACCGTACGGGATACATAATGTTATATTTTAATAGGTTGTACAATTACGCACCAATATGTTTATTTTTATTATGTTTGCATGTTTTTATATAGGAAAAGGGGGGTGATTTGAACTTTTAACATGGAAGGGGTTAATGCAGCGGTCTTCAAACTGTGGCCCTCCAGATGTTGCAAAACTACAACTCCCAGCATGCCCGGACAGCCAACGGCTGTCCTGGCATGCTGGGAATTGTAGTTTTGTAACATCTGGAGGGCCACAGTTTGGAGACCACTGGGTGTCTTTCAAACTTTTATTAAAACTTTTTTTTTTTTTTTACACTTTATTAGACTTATAGGAGGAATCATGAGATTCCTCAGACAGATGAATAGATTCTATTGAACTCCATTGATCTGTGATCCATTGATATAGTCTGGTACAGCCAGAATCTATCAATGACAGAGCGGGACAGAGCGGAACAGCAGCCGGCCACAGCAGCCGGCCACCGCAGCCGGCCACCTCTATAGTGGATCGCCCCCCTGCGATCGTGCTGTGGGGGGGGAGGGGGGCGACAAATTCACCTGCCCGGCGCCCAAAACTGCTTGTCCCGGGCGTCGGGCGATAGGAATTCCACATCCCTGCCTCCCCCCCAGTTGTCCCCCTGTTTTCCCCATTCGGGCTCCACTCCCCCTCGGTCACATGTTCTCTGTGTAGGTGTATGGCGATCGCCCCGGGATATTAAAGTTGGTGTACCGCGCGCTCAGGTGCCTGCCCCTTTAACCCCTTAAGGACCCAGCCCATTTTCACCTTAAAGGAAAACTGTCAGCTGTCTCCCCCCGCACTAATCAGTGGTACTGGCTGGTAGTGCGGGGGACGCTGATCAGTGTGGTCCTTACCATGCCTGGACCCTCCGCGCTGTTTGGCCGTAATCTTCTATTTTCGGTATATGCTAATGAGGTGCTAACTAGCACTCTGACATCAGTGCCGCCAGCCGCAGCACCACCCAGCTCATCAATATTCCTCCCCTCCCTCCGCCTCTCCCTCTTCTCCTCACTCTGTAATGAAGAGAGAGGGGAGGAATATTGATGAGCTGGGCGGTGCTTCGGCTGGCGGCACTGATGTCAGAGTGCTAGTTAGCACCTCATTAGCATATACCGAAAATAGAAGATTACGGCCAAATAGCGCGGCCGATCTGGGCATGGTAAGGACCACACTGATCAGCGTCCCCCGCACTACCAGCCAGTACCACTGATTAGTGCGGGGGAAGCAGCTGACAGTTTTCCTTTAACCTCTTAAGGACGTAGGGCGTACCTGTACACCCGGTCCCGGTATTTAAAACGGGGGCACGCCGTGACCCCGCATCATACCAGGTCGACTAATGATAGCCGGGACCATGGGCTAATAGCATGCGGCACCGATCGTTGTGCGCGCGCTACTAACCCTTTAGACGCGGCGATCAAAGTTGATCGCTGCGTCTAAAATGAAAGTGAAAGCT
The DNA here is from genome assembly GCF_029499605.1 of Hyla sarda. Classification (NCBI taxonomy): domain Eukaryota; kingdom Metazoa; phylum Chordata; class Amphibia; order Anura; family Hylidae; genus Hyla; species Hyla sarda. The sequence goes on from NW_026610686.1 coordinate 406,923, forward strand.
TCCCGGCAGCTCAGTGGGGCTGATAAAATCGCAATGTCCCGATCAGCTAGCACACGAGCGGAGGCCCCCTTCCCCTTACACACGAGCGGAGGCCCCCTTCCCCTTACACACGAGCGGAGGCCCCTTTCCCCTTACACACAAGCGGAGGCCCCCTTCCCCTTACACACGAGCGGAGGCCCCCTTACACACAAGCGGAGGCCCCCTTCCCCTTACACACGAGCGGAGGCCCCCTTCCCCTTACACACGAGCGGAGGCCCCCTTACACACGAGCGGAGGCCCCCTTCCCCTTACACACGAGCAGAGGCCCCCTTCCCCTTACACACGAGCGGAGGCCCCCTTCCCCTTACACACGAGCGGAGGCCCCCTTCCCCTTACACACGAGCGGAGGCCCCCTTCCCCTTACACACGAGCAGAGGCCCCCTTACCCTTACACACGAGCGGAGGCCCCCTTCCCCTTACACACGAGCGGAGGCCCCCTTCCCCTTACACACGAGTGGAGGCCCCCTTCCCCTTACACACGAGCGGAGGCCCCTTCTCCTTACACACAAGCGGAGGCCCCCTTCCCCTTACACACGAGCGGAGGCCCCCTTCCCCTTACACACGAGCGGAGGCCCCCTTCCCCTTACACACGAGCGGAGGCCCCTTTCCCCTTACACACGAGCGGAGGCCCCCTTCCCCTTACACACGAGCGGAGGCCCCCTTACCCTTACACACGAGCGGAGGCCCCTTACCCTTACACACAAGCGGAGGCCCCTTACCCTTACACACGAGCGGAGGCCCCCTTCCCCTTACACACGAGCGGAGGCCCCCTTACCCTTACACACGAGCGGAGGCCCCCTTACACACGAGCGGAGGCCCCCTTCCCCTTACACACGAGCGGAGGCCCCCTTCCCCTTGCACACAAGCGGAGGCCCCTTTCCCCTTACACACGAGCGGAGGCCCCTTTCCCCTTGCACACGAGCGGAGGCCCCTTTCCCCTTACACACGAGCGGAGGCCCCTTTCCCCTTACACACGAGCGGAGGCCCCCTTACCCTTACACACGAGTGGAGGCCCCCTTCCCCTTACACACGAGCGGAGGCCCCCTTCCCCTTACACACGAGCGGAGGCCCCCTTCCCCTTACACACGAGCGGAGGCCCCCTTCCCCTTACACACGAGCGGAGGCCCCCTTCCCCTTACACACGAGCGGAGGCCCCCTTCCCCTTACACACGAGCGGAGGCCCCCTTTCCCTTACACACGAGCGGAGGCCCCTTCTCCTTACACACAAGCGGAGGCCCCTTTCCCCTTACACACGAGCGGAGGCCCCCTTCCCCTTACACACGAGCGGAGGCCCCCTTCCCCTTACACACGAGCGGAGGCCCCCTTACCCTTACACACGAGCGGAGGCCCCCTTACACACGAGCGGAGGCCCCCTTACCCTTACACACGAGCGGAGGCCCCCTTACCCTTACACACGAGCGGAGGCCCCCTTCCCCTTACACATGAGCGGAGGCCCCCTTCCCCTTACACACGAGCGGAGGCCCCCTTCCCCTTACACACGAGCAGAGGCTCCCTTACACACGAGCGGAGGCCCCCTTACACACGAGCGGAGGCCCCCTTACACACGAGCTGAGGCCCCCTTCCCCTTACACACGAGCGGAGGCCCCCTTACCCTTACACACGAGCGGAGGCCCCCTTACCCTTACACACGAGCGGAGGCCCCCTTACCCTTACACACGAGCGGAGGCCCCCTTACACACGAGCGGAGGCCCCCTTCCCCTTACACACGAGCGGAGGCCCCCTTCCCCTTGCACACGAGCGGAGGCCCCCTTCCCCTTACACACGAGCGGAGGCCCCCTTCCCCTTACACACGAGCGGAGGCCCCCTTCCCCTTACACACGAGCGGAGGCCCCCTTCCCCTTACACACGAGCGGAGGCCCCTTTCCCCTTACACACGAGCGGAGGCCTCCTTCCCCTTACACACGAGCGGAGGCCTCCTTCCCCTTACACACGAGCTGAGGCCCCCTTCCCCTTACACACGAGCGGAGGCCCCCTTACCCTTACACACAAGCGGAGGCCCCCTTACCCTTACACACGAGCGGAGGCCCCCTTACACACGAGCGGAGGCCCCCTTCCCCTTACACACATGCGGAGGCCCCCTTCCCCTTGCACACGAGCGGAGGCCCCCTTCCCCTTACACACGAGCGGAGGCCCCCTTCCCCTTACACACGAGCGGAGGACCCCTTCCCCTTACACACATGCGGAGGCCCCCTTCCCCTTACACACGAGCGGAGGCCCCCTTACCCTTTCACACGAGCGAGGGCCCCTTCCCCTTACACACGAGCGGAGGCCCCATTCCCCTTACACACGAGCGGAGGCCCCCTTCCCCTTACACACGAGCGGAGGCCCCGTTCCCCTTACACACGAGCGGAGGCCCCCTTCCCCTTACACACGAGCGGAGGCCCCCTTCCCCTTACACACGAGCAGAGGCCCCCTTCCCCTTACACACGAGCGGAGGCCCCCTTACCCTTACACACGAGCGGAGGCCCCCTTACCCTTACACACGAGCGGAGGCCCCCTTCCCCTTACACACGAGCGGAGGCCCCCTTCCCCTTACACACGAGCGGAGGCCCCCTTCCCCTTACACACGAGCGGAGGCCCCCTTCCCCTTACACACGAGCGGAGGCCCCCTTCCCCTTACACACGAGCGGAGGCCCCCTTCCCCTTACACACGAGCGGAGGCCCCCTTACCCTTACACACGAGCGGAGGCCCCCTTACCCTTACACACGAGCGGAGGCCCCCTTACCCTTACACACGAGCGGAGGCCCCCTTACCCTTACACACGAGCGGAGGCCCCCTTACCCTTGCACACGAGCGGAGGCCCCCTTACCTTGCTCCGTCGTGTCCGATTGCCGTTTGATTGCTCCCAGCCTGAAATACAGGCTTGAGCAATTGACCACCTATAATACTGATCAATGCAAAGCTATGGCTTTGCAGGGATCAGTGTAAGAGATCAGGGTGTTCAGTGTTATGGTTTCCTGTGGGATAATAATGATCAGTGTAAGAGATCAGTGTGTGCAGTGTTATAGTCTCCAATGGAATAACAATGATCAGTATAAGAGATCAGTGTGTGCAGTGTTATAGTCTCCTATGGGATAACAATGATCAGTATAAGAGATCAGTGTGCGCAGTGTTATATAATCTCCTATGGGATAATAATGATCAGTATAAGAGATCAGTGTGTGCAGTGTTATAGTCCCATATGGGATAACAATGATCAGTATAAGAGATCAGTGTGTGCAGTGTTATAGTCTCCTATGGGATAACAATGATCAGTATAAGAGATCAGTGTGTGCAGTGTTATAGTCTCCTATGGGATAACAATGATCAGTATAAGAGATCAGTGTGTGCAGTGTTATAGCCCCCTATGGGATAACAATGATCAGTATAAGAGATCAGTGTGTGTGCAGTGTTATAGGTTCCTATGGGATAATAATGATCAGTATAAGAGATCAGTGTGTACAGTGTTATAGTCTCCTATGGGATAATAATGATCAGTGTAAGAGATTTGTTTGTGCAGTGTTATAGTCTCCAATGGAATAACAATGATCAGTATAAGAGATCAGTGTGTGCAGTGTTATAGTCTCCTATGGGATAACAATGATCAGTATAAGAGATCAGTGTGCGCAGTGTTATATAGTCTCCTATGGGATAATAATGATCAGTATAAGAGATCAGTGTGTGCAGTGTTATAGTCTCCTATGGGATAACAATGATCAGTATAAGAGATCAGTGTGTGCAGTGTTATAGTCCCATATGGGATAACAATGATCAGTATAAGAGATCAGTGTGTGCAGTGTTATAGTCTCCTATGGGATAACAATGATCAGTATAAGAGATCAGTGTGTGCAGTGTTATAGTCTCCTATGGGATAACAACGATCAGTATAAGAGATCAGTGTGTGCAGTGTTATAGTCTCCTATGGGATAACAATGATCAGTATAAGAGATCAGTGTGTGCAGTGTTATAGCCCCCTATGGGATAACAATGATCAGTATAAGAGATCAGTGTGTGCAGTGTTATAGGTTCCTATGGCATAATAATGATCAGTATAAGAGATCAGTGTGTACAGTGTTATAGTCTCCTATGGGATAATAATGATCAGTGTAAGAGATTTGTTTGTGCAGTGTTGTAGCCCCCTATGGGATAACAATGATCAGTATGTGCAGTGTTATAGTCTATGGGATAACAATGATCAGTATAAGAGATCAGTGTGTGCAGTGTTATAGTCTTCTATGGAACAATAATGATCAATGTAAAAGATCAGTGTGTGCAGTGTTATAGCCTCCTATGGTATAACAATGATCAGTATAAGAGATCAGTGTGTGCAGTGTTATAGTCTCCTATGGGATAACAATGATCAGTATAAGAGATCAGTGTGTGCAGTGTTATAGTCTCCTATGGGATAACAATGATCAGTATAAGAGATCAGTGTGTGCAGTGTTATAGCCCCCTATGGGATAACAATGATCAGTATAAGAGATCAGTGTGTGCAGTGTTATAGGTTCCTATGGGATAATAATGATCAGTATAAGAGATCAGTGTGTACAGTGTTATAGTCTCCTATGGGATAATAATGATCAGTGTAAGAGATTTGTTTGTGCAGTGTTATAGTCTCCTATGGGATAATAATGATCAGTATAAGAGATCAGTGTGTGCAGTGTTATAGTCTCCTATGGGATAACAATGATCAGTATAAGAGATCAGTGTGTGCAGTGTTATAGTCCCATATGGGATAACAATGATCAGTATAAGAGATCAGTGTGTGCAGTGTTATAGTCTCCTATGGGATAACAATGATCAGTATAAGAGATCAGTGTGTGCAGTGTTATAGTCTCCTATGGGATAACAATGATCAGTATAAGAGATCAGTGTGTGCAGTGTTATAGTCTTCTATGGAACAATAATGATCAATGTAAAAGATCAGTGTGTGCAGTGTTATAGCCTCCTATGGTATAACAATGATCAGTATAAGAGATCAGTGTGTGCAGTGTTATAGTCTCCTATGGGATAACAATGATCAGTATAAGAGATCAGTGTGTGCAGTGTTATAGCCCCCTATGGGATAACAATGATCAGTATAAGAGATCAGTGTGTGCAGTGTTATAGGTTCCTATGGGATAATAATGATCAGTATAAGAGATCAGTGTGTACAGTGTTATAGTCTCCTATGGGATAATAATGATCAGTGTAAGAGATTTGTTTGTGCAGTGTTATAGTCTCCAATGGAATAACAATGATCAGTATAAGAGATCAGTGTGTGCAGTGTTATAGTCTCCTATGGGATAACAATGATCAGTATAAGAGATCAGTGTGCGCAGTGTTATATAGTCTCTTATGGGATAATAATGATCAGTATAAGAGATCAGTGTGTGCAGTGTTATAGTCTCCTATGGGATAACAATGATCAGTATAAGAGATCAGTGTGTGCAGTGTTATAGTCCCATATGGGATAACAATGATCAGTATAAGAGATCAGTGTGTGCAGTGTTATAGTCTCCTATGGGATAACAATGATCAGTATAAGAGATCAGTGTGTGCAGTGTTATAGCCCCCTATGGGATAACAATGATCAGTATAAGAGATCAGTGTGTGCAGTGTTATAGGTTCCTATGGGATAATAATGATCAGTATAAGAGATCAGTGTGTACAGTGTTATAGTCTCCTATGGGATAACAATGATCAGTATAAGAGATCAGTGTGTGCAGTGTTATAGTCTCCTATGGGATAACAATGATCAGTATAAGAGATCAGTGTGTGCAGTGTTATAGTCTTCTATGGAACAATAATGATCAATGTAAAAGATCAGTGTGTGCAGTGTTATAGCCTCCTATGGTATAACAATGATCAGTATAAGAGATCAGTGTGTGCAGTGTTATAGTCTCCTATGGGATAACAATGATCAGTATAAGAGATCAGTGTGTGCAGTGTTATAGTCTCCTATGGGATAACAATGATCAGTATAAGAGATCAGTGTGCGCAGTGTTATATAGTCTCCTATGGGATAATAATGATCAGTATAAGAGATCAGTGTGTGCAGTGTTATAGCCCCCTATGGGATAACAATGATCAGTATAAGAGATCAGTGTGTGCAGTGTTATAGGTTCCTATGGGATAATAATGATCAGTATAAGAGATCAGTGTGTACAGTGTTATAGTCTCCTATGGGATAACAATGATCAGTATAAGAGATCAGTGTGTGCAGTGTTATAGTCTTCTATGGAACAATAATGATCAATGTAAAAGATCAGTGTGTGCAGTGTTATAGCCTCCTATGGTATAACAATGATCAGTATAAGAGATCAGTGTGTGCAGTGTTATAGTCTCCTATGGGATAACAATGATCAGTATAAGAGATCAGTGTGTGCAGTGTTATAGTCTCCTATGGGATAACAATGATCAGTATAAGAGATCAGTGTGCGCAGTGTTATATAGTCTCCTATGGGATAATAATGATCAGTATAAGAGATCAGTGTGTGCAGTGTTATAGTCTCCTATGGGATAACAATGATCAGTATAAGAGATCAGTGTGTGCAGTGTTATAGTCCCATATGGGATAACAATGATCAGTATAAGAGATCAGTGTGTGCAGTGTTATAGTCTCCTATGGGATAACAATGATCAGTATAAGAGATCAGTGTGTGCAGTGTTATAGTCTCCTATGGGATAACAATGATCAGTATAAGAGATCAGTGTGTGCAGTGTTATAGTCTCCTATGGGATAACAATGATCAGTATAAGAGATCAGTGTGTGCAGTGTTATAGCCCCCTATGGGATAACAATGATCAGTATAAGAGATCAGTGTGCGCAGTGTTATAGGTTCCTATGGGATAATAATGATCAGTATAAGAGATCAGTGTGTACAGTGTTATAGTCTCCTATGGGATAATAATGATCAGTGTAAGAGATTTGTTTGTGCAGTGTTGTAGCCCCCTATGGGATAACAATGATCAGTATGTGCAGTGTTATAGTCTATGGGATAACAATGATCAGTATAAGAGATCAGTGTGTGCAGTGTTATAGTCTTCTATGGAACAATAATGATCAATGTAAAAGATCAGTGTGTGCAGTGTTATAGCCTCCTATGGTATAACAATGATCAGTATAAGAGATCAGTGTGTGCAGTGTTATAGTCTCCTATGGGATAACAATGATCAGTATAAAAGATCAGTGTGTGCAGTGTTATAATCTTATTTGGGATAACAATGATCAGTGTAAGAGATCAGTGTGTGCAGTGTTATAGTCTCCTATGGGATAATAATGATCAGTATAAGAGATCAGTGTTTGCAGTGTTATAGTCTCCTATGGGATAATAATGATCAGTATAAAAGATCAGTGTGTGCAGTGTTATAATCTCCTTTGGGATAACAATGATCAGCGTAAGAGATCAGTGTGTGCAGTGTTATAGGTCCCTATGGGATAATAATGATCAGTATAAGAGATCAGTGTGTGCAGTCTTATAGTCTCCTATGGGATAATAATGATCAGTATAAGAGGTCAGTGTGTGCAGTCTTATAGTCTCCTATGAGGTAACAATGATCAGTATAAGAGATCAGTGTGTGCAGTGTTATAGTCTCCTATGGGATGATAATGATCAGTATAAGAGATTAGTGTGTGCAGTGTTATAGCCCCTATGGTATAACGATAATCAGTGTAAGAGATCAGTGTTTGCAGTGTAATAGTCTCCTATGGAATAACAATGATCAGTCTAAGAGATCAGTGTGTGCAGTGTTATAGTCTCCTATGGGATAACAATGATCAGTATAAGAGATCAGTGTGTGCAGTGTTATAGTCTCCTATGGGATAATAATGATCAATATAACCAGTGTTATGGTTTCCTGTGGGATAATAATGATCAGTGTAAGAGATTTGTTTGTGCAGTGTTATAGTCTCCAATGGAATAACAATGATCAGTATAAGAGATCAGTGTGTGCAGTGTTATAGTCTCCTATGGGATAACAATGATCAGTATAAGAGATCAGTGTGGGCAGTGTTATAGTCTCCTATGGGATAACAATGATCAGTATAAGAGATCAGTGTGCGCAGTGTTATATAGTCTCCTATGGGATAATAATGATCAGTATAAGAGATCAGTGTGTGCAGTGTTATAGTCTCCTATGGGATAACAATGATCAGTATAAGAGATCAGTGTGTGCAGTGTTATAGTCTCCTATGGGATAACAATGATCAGTATAAGAGATCAGTGTGTGCAGTGTTATAGTCTCCTATGGGATAACAATGATCAGTATAAGAGATCAGTGTGTGCAGTGTTATAGCCCCCTATGGGATAACAATGATCAGTATAAGAGATCAGTGTGTGCAGTGTTATAGTCTCCTATGGGATAATAATGATCAGTGTAAGAGATTTGTTTGTGCAGTGTTGTAGCCCCCTATGGGATAACAATGATCAGTGTGTGCAGTGTTATAGTCTATGGGATAACAATGATCAGTATAAGAGATCAGTGTGTGCAGTGTTATAGTCCCCTATGGAACAATAATGATCAATGTAAAAGATCAGTGTGTGCAGTGTTATAGCCTCCTATGGTATAACAATGATCAGTATAAGAGATCAGTGTGTGCAGTGTTATAGTCTCCTATGGGATAACAATGATCAGTATAAAAGATCAGTGTGTGCAGTGTTATAATCTTATTTGGGATAACAATGATCAGTGTAAGAGATCAGTGTGTGCAGTGTTATAGGTCCCTATGGGATAATAATGATCAGTATAAGAGATCAGTGTGTGCAGTCTTATAGTCTCCTATGGGATAATAATGATCAGTATAAGAGGTCAGTGTGTGCAGTCTTATAGTCTCCTATGAGGTAACAATGATCAGTATAAGAGATCAGTGTGTGCAGTGTTATAGTCTCCTTTGGGATAACAATGATCATTGTAAGAGATCAGTGTGTGCAGTGTTATAGTCTCCTATGGGATAATAATGATCAGTATAAGAGATCAGTGTGTGCAGTCTTATAGTCTCCTATGGGATAATAATGATCAGTATAAGAGATCAGTGTGTGCAGTCTTATAGTCTCCTATGGGGTAACAATGATCAGTATAAGAGATCAGTGTGTGCAGTGTTATAGTCTCCTATGGGATAACAATGATCAGTATAAGAGATCAGTGTGTGCAGTGTTATAGTCTCCTATGTGATAATAATGATCAGTATAAGAGATCAGTGTGTGCAGTGTTATAGCCCCTATGGGATAACAATGATCAGTGTAAGAGATCAGTGTGTGCAGTGTTATATCCCCCTATTGGATATCAATGATCAGTGTAAGAGATCAGTGTGTGCAGTGTTATAGTCTCCTATGGGATAATAATGATCAGTATAAGAGATTAGTGTGTGCAGTGTTATAGCCCCTATGGGATAACGATGATCAGTGTGTGCAGTGTTATAGTCTCCTATGGAATAACAATGATCAGTATAAGAGATCAGTGTGTGCAGTGGTATAGCCCCTATGGGATAACAATGATCAGTGTAAGAGATCAGTGTGTGCAGTGTTATAGTTTCTTATGGGATAACAATGATCAGTGTAAGAGATCAGTGTGTGCAGTGTTATAGTCTCCTGTGGGATAACAATGATCAGTATAAGAGATCAGTGTGTGCAATGTTATAGCCCCTATGGGGTAACAAGGATCAGTGTAAGAGATCAGTGTGTGCAGTGTTATAGTCTCCTGTGGGATAACAATGATCAGTATAAGAGATCAGTGTGTGCAATGTTGTAGCCCCTATGGGATAACAATAAGCAGTGTAAGAAATCAGTGTGTGCAGTGTTATAGTCTCCTATGGGATAACAATGATCAGTGTAAGAGATCAGTGTGTGCAGTGTTATAGTCTCCTTTGGGATAATAATGATCAGTATAAGAGATCAGTGTGTGCAGTCTTATAGACTCCTATGGGATAATAATGATCAGTATAAGAGATCAGTGTGTGCAGTCTTATAGTCTCCTATGGGGTAACAATGATCAGTATATGAGATCAGTGTGTGCAGTTTTATAGTCTCCTATGGGATAATAATGATCAGTATAAGAGATCAGTGTGTGCAGTGTTATAGGTCCCTATGGGATAATAATAATCAGTATAAGAGATCATTGTGTGCAGTGTTATAGTCTCCTATGGGATAACAATGATCAGTATAAGAGATCAGTGTGTGCAGTGTTATAGTCTCCTATGTGATAATAATGATCAGTATAAGAGATCAGTGTGTGCAGTGTTATAGCCCCTATGGGATAACAATGATCAGTGTAAGAGATCAGTGTGTGCAGTGTTATAGCCCCCTATTGGATATCAATAATCAGTGTAAGAGATCAGTGTGTGCAGTGTTATGGTTTCCTATGGGATAACAATGATCAGTATAAGAGATCAGTGTGTGCAGTGTTATAGTCTCCTATGGGGTAACAATGATAAGTATAAGAGATCAGTGTGTGCAGTGTTATAGTCTCCTATGGGATAATAATGATCAGTATAAGAGATCAGTGTGTGCAGTGTTATAGCCCCTATGGGTTAACTATGATCAGTGTAAGATATCAGTGTGTGCAGTGTTATAGCCCCCTATGGGATAACAATGATCAGTGTAAGAGATCAGTGTGTGCAGTGTTATAGACTCCTATGGGATAACAATGATCAGTGTAAGAGATCAGTGTGTGCAGTGTTATAGTCTCCTATGGGATAATAATGATCAGTATAAGAGATCAGTGTGTGCAGTCTTATAGTCTCCTATGGGATAATAATGATCAGTATAAGAGATCATTGTGTGCAGTGTTATATTCTCCTATGGGATAATAATGATCAGTATAAGAGATTAGTGTGTGCAGTGTTATAGCCCCTATGGGATAACGATGATCAGTGTGTGCAGTGTTATAGTCTCCTATGGGATAACAATGATCAGTATAAGAGATCAGTGTGTGCAGTGTTATAGTCTCCTATGGGATAATAATGATCAATATAAAAGATCAGTGTGTGCAGTGTTATAGTCTCCTTTGGGATAACAATGATCATTGTAAGAGATCAGTGTGTGCAGTGTTATAGTCTCCTATGGGATAATAATGATCAGTATAAGAGATCAGTGTGTGCAGTCTTATAGTCTCCTATGGGATAATAATGATCAGTATAAGAGATCAGTGTGTGCAGTCTTATAGTCTCCTATGGGGTAACAATGATCAGTATAAGAGATCAGTGTGTGCAGTGTTATAGTCTCCTATGGGATAACAATGATCAGTATAAGAGATCAGTGTGTGCAGTGTTATAGCCCCTATGGGATAACAATGATCAGTGTAAGAGATCAGTGTGTGCAGTGTTATAGCCCCCTATTGGATATCAATGATCAGTGTAAGAGGTCAGTGTGTGCAGTGTTATAGTCTCCTATGGGATAATAATGATCAGTATAAGAGATTAGTGTGTGCAGTGTTATAGCCCCTATGGGATAACGATGATCAGTGTGTGCAGTGTTATAGTCTCCTATGGAATAACAATGATCAGTATAAGAGATCAGTGTGTGCAGTGTTAAAGTCTCCTGTGGGATAACAATGATCAGTATAAGAGATCAGTGTGTGCAATGTTATAGCCCCTATGGGGTAACAAGGATCAGTGTAAGAGATCAGTGTGTGCAGTGTTATAGTCTCCTGTGGGATAACAATGATCAGTATAAGAGATCAGTGTGTGCAATGTTGTAGCCCCTATGGGGTAACAATGATCAGTATAAGAGATCAGTGTGTGCAATGTTGTAGCCCCTATGGGATAACAATAAGCAGTGTAAGAAATCAGTGTGTGCAGTGTTATAGTCTCTTATGGGATAATAATGATCAGTATAAGAGATCAGTGTGTGCAGTCTTATAGTCTCCTATGGGATAATAATGATCAGTATAAGAGATCAGTGTGTGCAGTCTTATAGTCTCCTATGGGGTAACAATGATCAGTATATGAGATCAGTGTGTGCAGTTTTATAGTCTCCTATGGGATAATAATGATCAGTATAAGAGATCAGTGTGTGCAGTGTTATAGGTCCCTATGGGATAATAATGATCAGTATAAGAGATCATTGTGTGCAGTGTTATAGTCTCCTATGGGATAACAATGATCAGTGAAAGAGATCAGTGTGTGCAGTGTTATGGTTTCCTATGGGATAACAGTGATCAGTATAAGAGATCAGTGTGTGCAGTGTTATAGTCTCCTATGGGATAACAATGATCAGTATAAGAGATCAGTGTGTGCAGTGTTATAGTCTCCTATGGGGTAACAATGATAAGTATAAGAGATCAGTGTGTGCAGTGTTATAGTCTCCTATGGGATAATAATGATCAGTATAAGAGATCAGTGTGTGCAGTGTTATAGCCCCTATGGGTTAACTATGATCAGTGTAAGATATCAGTGTGTGCAGTGTTATAGCCCCCTATGGGATAACAATGATCAGTGTAAGAGATCAGTGTGTGCAGTGTTATAGACTCCTATGGGATAACAATGATCAGTATAAGAGATCAGTGTGTGCAGTCTTATAGTCTCTTATGGGGTAACAATGATCAGTATATGAGATCAGTGAGTGCAGTGTTATAGTCTCCTATGGGATAATAATGATCAGTATAAGAGATCATTGTGTGCAGTGTTATAGTCTCCTATGGGATAATAATGATCAGTATAAGAGATCAGTGTGTGCAGTGTTATAGCCCCTATGGGATATTAATGATCAGTGTAAGAGATCAGTGTGTGCAGTGTTATAGCCCCCTATTGGATAACAATGATTAGTGTAAGAGATCAGTGTGTGCAGTGTTATAGTCTCCTATGGGATGATAATGATCAGTATAAGAGATTAGTGTGTGCAGTGTTATAGCCCCTATGGGATAACGATGATCAGTGTGTGCAGTGTTATAGTCTCCTATGGGATAACAATGATCAGTGTAAGAGATCAGTGTGTGCAGTGTTATAGTTTCTTATGGGATAACAATGATCAGTGTAAGAGATCAGTGTGTGCAGTGTTATAGTCTCCTATGGGATAACAATGATCAGTGTAAGAGATCAGTGTGTGCAGTGTTATAGTCTCCTATGGGATAATAATGATCAGTATAAGAGATCAGTGTGTGCAGTCTTATAGTCTCCTATGGGATAATAATGATCAGTATAAGAGATCAGTGTGTGCAGTCGTATAGTCTCCTATGGGGTAACAATGATCAGTATATGAGATCAGTGTGTGCAGTTTTATAGTCTCCTATGGGATAATAATGATCAGTATAAGAGATCAGTGTGTGCAGTGTTATAGGTCCCTATGGGATAATAATGATCAGTATAAGAGATCATTGTGTGCAGTGTTATAGTCTCCTATGGGATAACAATGATCAGTATAAGAGATCAGTGTGTGCAGTGTTATAGTCTCCTATGGGATTACAATGATCAGTGAAAGAGATCAGTGTGTGCAGTGTTATGGTTTCCTATGGGATAACAATGATCAGTATAAGAGATCAGTGTGTGCAGTGTTATAGTCTCCTATGGGATAACAATGATTAGTATAAGAGATCAGTGTGTGCAGTGTTATAGTCTCCTATGGGGTAACAATGATCAGTGTAAGAGATCAGTGTGTGCAGTGTTATAGACTCCTATGGGATAACAATGATCAGTGTAAGAGATCAGTGTGTGCAGTGTTATAGTCTCCTATAGGATAATAATGATCAGTAAAAGAGATCAGTGTGTGCAGTCTTATAGTCTCCTATGGGATAATAATGATCAGTATAAGAGATCAGTGTGTGCAGTCTTATAGTCTCCTATGGGATAATAATGATCAGTATAAGAGATCATTGTGTGCAGTGTTATAGTCTCCTATGGGATAACAATGATCTGTATAAGAGATCAGTGTGTGCAGTGTTATAGTCTCCTATGTGATAATAATGATCAGTATAAGAGATCAGTGTGTGCAGTGTTATAGTTTCTTATGGGATAATGATGATCAGTATAAGAGATCAGTGTGTACAATGTTATAGCCCCTATGGGATAACAATGATCAGTGTAAGAGATCAGTGTGTGCAGTGTTATAGTCTCCTATGGGATTTACAATGATCAGTGTAAGAGATCAGTGTGTGCAATGTTATAGCCCCTATGGGATAACAATGATCAGTGTAAGAGATCAGTGTGTGCAGTGTTATAGTCTCCAATGGGATAATAATGACCAGTATAAGAGATCAGTGTGTGCAGTGTTATAGTCTCCTATGGGATAATAATGACCAGTATAAGAGATCAGTGTGTGCAGTGTTATAGCCCCTATGGTTTAACAATGATCAGTGTAAGAGATCAGTGTGTGCAGTGTTATAGCCCCCTATGGGATAACAATGATCAGTGTAAGAGATCAGTGTGTGCAGTGTTATAGTCTCCTATGGGATAACAATGATCAGTATAAGAGATCAGTGTGTGCAGTGTTATAGCCCTATGGGATAACAATGATCAGTGTAAGAGATCAGTGTGTGCAATGTTATAGTTTCCTATGGGATAACAATGATCAGTATAAGAGATCAGTGTGTGCAGTCTTATATCCCCTATGGGATAACAATGATCAGTGTGTGTAGTGTTATAGTCTCCTATGGGATAACAATGATCAGTGTAAGAGAGCAGTGTGTGCAGTGTTATGGTTTCCTATGGGATAATAATGACCAGTATAAGGGATCAGTGTGTGCAGTGTTATAGCCCCTATGGGATAACAATGATCAGTGTAAGAGATCAGTGTGTGCAGTGTTATAGCCCCCTATGGGATAACAATGATCAGTGTAAGAGATCAGTGTGTGCAGTGTTATAGTCTCCTATGGGATAACAATGATCAGTATAAGAGATCAGTGTGTGGAGTGTTATGGTTCCCTATGGGATAACAATGATCAGTATAAGAGATCAGTGTGCGCAGTGTTATGGTTCCCTATGGGATAGCAATGATCAGTATAAGAGATCAGTTTGTGCAGTGTTATGGTTCCCTATGGGATAACAATGATCAGTATAAGAGATCAGTGTGTGCAGTGTTATGGTTCCCTATGGGATAATAGTGATCAGTATAAGAGATCAGTGTGTGCAGTGTTATGGTTCCCAATGGGATAATAATGATCAGTATAAGAGATCAGTGTGTGCAGTGTTATGGTTCCCTATGGGATAATAATGATCAGTATAAGAGATCAGTGTGTGCAGTGTTATAATCTCCTATGGGATAACAATGATCAGTATAAGAGATCAGTGTGTGCAGTGTTATGGTTCCCTATGGGATAACAATGATCAGTATAAGAGATCAGTGTGTGCAGTGTTATAGTCTCCTATGGGATAATAATGATCAGTATAAAAGATCAGTGTGTACAGTATTATAGTCCCCTATGGGATAACAATGATCAGTATAGGAGATCAGTGTTTGCAGTGTTATAATCTCCTATGGGATAACAATGATCAGTATAAGAGATCAGTGTGTGCAGTGTTATAGTCTCCTATGGGATAACAATGATCAGTATAAGAGATTAGTGTGTGCAGTGTTATAGTCTCCTATGGGATAACAATGATCAGTATAAGAGATCAGTGTGTGCAGTGTTATGGTTCCCTATGGGATAACAATGATCAGTATAAGAGATCAGTGTGTGCAGTGTTATAGTCTCCTATGGGATAACAATGATCAGTATAAGAGATCAGTGTGTGCAGTGTTATGGTTCCCTATGGGATAATAATGATCAGTATAAGAGATCAGTGTGTGCAGTGTTATGGTTCCCTATGGGATAACAATGATCAGTATAAGAAATCAGTGTGTGCAGTGTTATAATCTCCTATGGGATAACAATGATCAGTATAAGAGATCAGTGAGTGCAGTGTTATGGTTCCCTATGGGATAATAATGATCAGTATAAGAGATCATTGTGTGCAGTGTTATAGTCTCCTATGGGATAACAATGATCAGTATAAGAGATCAGTGTGTGCAGTGTTATGGTTCCCTATGGGATAACAATGATCAGTATAAGAGATCAGTGTGTGCAGTGTTATAGTCTCCTATGGGATAACAATGATCAGTATAAGAGATCAGTGTGTGCAGTGTTATGGTTCCCTATGGGATAACAATGATCAGTATAAGAGATCATTGTGTGCAGTGCTATAGTCTCCTATGGGATAACAATGATCAGTATAAGAGATCAGTGTGTGCAGTGTTATGGTTCCCTATGGGATAACAATGATCAGTATAAGAGATCAGTGTGTGCAGTGTTATGGTTCCCTATGGGATAATAATGATCAGTATAGGAGATCAGTGTGTGCAGTGTTATAATCTCCTATGGGATAACAATGATCAGTATAAGAGATCAGTGTGTGCAGTGTTATGGTTCCCTATGGGATAATAATGATCAGTATAAGAGATCAGTGTGTGCAGTGTTATGGTTCCCTATGGGATAATAATGATCAGTATAAGAGATCAGTGTGTGCAGTGTTATAGTTCCCTATGGGATAACAATGATCAGTATAAGAGATCAGTGTGTGCTGTGTTATAATCTCCTTTGGGATAACAATGATCAGTATAAGAGATCAGGGTGTGCAGTGTTATGGTTCCCTATGGGATAACAATGATCAGTATAAGAGATCAGGGTGTGCAGTGTTATAGTCTCCTATGGGATAACAATGATCAGTATAAGAGATCAGTGTGTGCAGTGTTATAATCTCCTTTGGGATAACAATGATCAGTATAAGAGATCAGGGTGTGCAGTGTTATGGTTCCCTATGGGATAACAATGATCAGTATAAGAGATCAGGGTGTGCAGTGTTATGGTTCCCTATGGGATAACAATGATCAGTATAAGAGATCAGGGTGTGCAGTGTTATGGTTTCCTATGGGATAACAATGATCAGTATAAGAGATCAGGGTGTGCAGTGTTATGGTTTCCTATGGGATAACAATGATCAGTATAAGAGATCAGGGTGTGCAGTGTTATGGTTCCCTATGGGAGCTATAACACTGCAAAAAAAAAAAAGTGAGAAAAAAAGTTCAAATAGGTCATTAACCCTTTCCCTAATAAAAGTTTGAATCACCCCCCTTTTCCCATTAAAAAAAACAGTGTGGTATCACTCCGTGCAGAAATGTCCGAATTACAATAATATATCATTAATTAAACCACACGGCCAATGGCGTACACGCAAAAAAATTCCAGAGTCCAAAATAGCGCATTTTTGGTCACTTTTTATATAATGAAAAAATGAATAAAAAGCGATCAAAAAGTCAGATAAATACAAAAATGGTACCGATAAAAACTTCAGCTTATGCCGCAAAAATTAGCCCTCATACCGACCCGTAGGGGTCAGAAGATGTGAATTTTTAACGTATACATTTTCCTGCATGTAGTTATGATTTTTTCCAGAAGTGCGACAAAATCCAACCTATATAAGTAGTGGATCATTATAATCGTATGGACCTACAGAATAAAGAGAAGGGGTCATTTATACCGAAAAATGCACTGCGTAGAAACGAAAGCCCCCAAAAGTTACAAAATGGCGTTTTTTGTCACGCACCAGGGTGGAGGCTGTCACCGAGCTGGATGTGGATCCTCTACCTGTGCGGCTGATGACTCGGACCATATCGGGGAGCGGAGTCTAAGGTGCCGCTGGTCTTCACCAGAGCCCGCCCAAAGGCAGGATGGGATTGCTGCGGCAGGCAACACCCAGCTCGCTTCCCCCGACACGGCTCGACCACACAGGTAACTGGGCAAAGCAAGGTACAGAAGGATGAGGCAGAGGTGTAGTCAAACATAGCAGAAGGTCAAGGCAGGCGGCAAAGGTTCGTAGTCAAAAAACGTAGCAGGAAGGTCTGGATACACAGGAATGGCAAACAGGCAATGGGTACACTTTCTCTTTGGCAAATGGCACTGAAGTTCCGGCAGGGAAGTGTGGGAGGTGCAAGGACTTTATAAGGTAGTGTCAGGTGCAAACAATAATTATGGGCGTACTGGCCCTTTAAATCTCAGAGCTCCGTCGCGTGCGTGCCCTAGGAGACCGGGGCATGCGCAAAAGAACCGAGACACAGGAGCGGAAGCGGCAGCAGTACAGGGTGAGTGACGGGCCGGGATTAACATGCAGGCGCGTCCCGCAATGCACATCCCAGCCCCGCTGGGAGTAGGGACAATGCGCTCACGGCTGACATGTGCGGCCGGAGCGCAGGCTGTAACAGTACCCCCCCCCCCCCCTTTTGGTCTCCCCCTCCTTTTGCGGCTAAGAAATTTCTTGAGAAGGTCTTTGTCCAGAATATTTTCCTGCGGCTCCCAAGACCTCTCCTCCGGACCGAAACCTTCCCAATCAACCAGAAAAAAGCGTTTTCCTCTGACGAACTTAGAGTCCAAGATTTCCTTCACAACATACACATCTGGGGTACCAGAGATGGGGCAGGAGAGATGTCCCTTGGAGAAAAATGGTGGAAGATGGCTGGTTTCAGGAGAGAAACATGGAAGGAATTTGGGATCTGGAGAGAGGAGGGAAGTTGGAGAGAATAAGCCACAGGATTGAGACGCTTCTTGACTTTATAGGGACCCAAATAATGAGGACCAAGTTTATAACTTAGTATCTTGAAACGTATATATTTAGAGGATAGCCAGGCTTTGTCACCAGGAGAATATTCAGGAGGAGCAACTACTACAATGAACGGCCTACAGCACATTTGTAGAGATATACTCAACAAAAACAACAGTTTAACCCAAAGGGTTAACTAATTCTCTATAAATCAAATGTGCTCTAATAAAACTTAGCTTTTATTAAGTTCAAATAATAGACGAGGAAACCATTTAAAATCCCAACCCCATTGTGTGTCTACTTCCAGACATTGATCTCTGTCCCTATGTCACCTGCTGTGCACCGCAGGTGCATATATAATATTGTGGTATATACCGCTATGCTTTAGTGTTTATGGTATAGACACACTAGGGTTGATGATTAAAATTTGGTACTGTCACACCCCGACATGTTTCGCCACTGAATGTGGCTTTATCAAGGAGACTACTGACAGCATCGGTAAGTAAATTTTAACCTTCCATTTCGTCCCTCGGCGGCACACAAAGGGATATAGCAAGCAGTAAATTAAAGGGGGGGGGGGGGGGGGGTAAGGAAGAAGCCGCTTCCAGCACATGCCTGCCAAAGGACACCTCTCTGCCAGCCATGAGGTATAACTTGTAATGGTTGATAAAGGTGTCTGGTGATGACCATGTTGCAGCCCGACATATGAGATCCAGTGAAACCTGGGCTAGGCTAGCCAAAGAGGTGGAAACCGATCTTGTTGAGTGGGCCCGAACTCCAATCAGACAGTCTTCACCACGGATAGAGTAACACAAAGCGATTAGACCTTTGATCCAACGTGCCAGAGAGGCCTTGGAAGCCGGCTTGCCGTTGTTTGGACCCATAAACTGCAAGAAAACAGCATTAGACTGCCTAAAGTCCTTAGTCCTGTCCATATAAGAAAGGACAGCTCTCTTGACATCGAGTATGAAGAGAAACCTGCCGACTATGGAGAGGAGTTGGATGAAAGTCGGGCAAAAATATTTCTTGATTAAGGTTGACGTCAGAACAAACTTTCGGCCTGAATGAGGGATCCAGACGGAGAATTAAGCAATCTTCCTGAATCTTCATGTAAGGATGCTGTATGGATAATACCTGGAGCTCAGAAACTGTTTTTGCTGATGGAATGGCTACTAAAAAGAGAGTCTTCCATGATAGCAACTTAATATCTGCATCCTGAAGAGGTTCAAAGGGATGACCTTCCAGAGTATGGAGAACTGAAGGTAGATCCCAACGAGGGACTGGAGGAGTCACAGAAGGTCTAAGGTTGGCAATTGCTTTGAAGAACCTGGAAACCAAGGCGCTATTGGAAAAGGAACCTTGGTAGAAATTATTGATGGCTGAGAACTGAACGCGTAGAGTGTTAGGTTTCAGGCCTTTATCGAAGCCATATTTGAGGAACTCCAGAACCTGAGATAAACATGGAGAGACCACATTGTGAAACATACACCATGAGCTGAAGAGCTTCATCACTCTAGAATAGACCTTAAGAGTAGACGGCTTTCTTGAGGCGGCCAGCAAGTTGATTACTTCCTCCGATAAACCTTGTGCAGACATCACCCTCTCAGCAGCCAGGCCGTGAGTCTCAACCTGTGCAATGCTGGATGACAAAGGCCTTCTTGAAGAAGCAAATCCGGAAGAAGAGGGAGCTCCCAAAGACAGCCTCCAGAAAGCCTCCACGCGAGTTGGAACCAAGCCCTCCTGGGCCAAAACGGGAGTACTGCAAGGACTGTGGCATGTTCCTCCTTGATCTTCAGCAGCATACGTGGAATGAGGGGAAACAGAGGGAAGGCATAGAGAAATCTGTTGCTCCATGGAAACGAAAGGCCATCCAGATGATCAGGGAGGTCCTTGCGATAGATGGAGCAGAAGGTAGGAACCTTCCGGTTTGCTCTTGTTGCCATGACATCCATCTCTGGCTGGCCAAATTTTTTGAACAACTGGAGAAAAATCTTGGGGTTGAGGCTCCATTCTGCTGGGATGAAGTTCTTCCTGCTCAGGAAGTCCGCCTGAAGATTCAGGGATCCCCGACGGGAGATTGTCTGACTGAACCAGGACTCGGAAGCACTGTAACACAGAAGAAAAATGGATTAAGGCTAGACGTACCGCTCTAAGCTCTTTACAGTTGGAAGACAGAGACGCCTCTGACTTGTTCCATGTGCCCTGAACCCATTCGAACCCAAGATGTGCTCCCCAACCGCTGGCAGAGGCATCTGTGGTAAGGAGAACCTGAGGAACAGCCCTTAAAGACCTGCCTGACTCGATCTTATCTGAACGCAACCACCAGGTCAGGTCTTTCCTAGTGTAATTAGACAGGACCATTAGTCCGTCTAAGCCAGAGGGTCTCCTGTTCCACTGGTTCAAAATATCAGACTGAAGGGGTCTCATATGAGCCCTTCCCCAAGGGACCGCATCTAGAGCTGACGTCATTAGGCCAAGGACGCTCATGGCAAACCGAACCGGCAACTGTGAGGAATTCAACAGACAATTTACCTCCGAATTCAGCTTGCAGAGCCTGTCTTCTGATAGAAACAACCTCATCGCCACTGAATCTATCCGGAATCCCAGAAACTTCCCTTGTGAAGTTGGAGTGAGGTGAGACTTCTGAAAGTTTAGCAGAAAGCCATGATCTTGAAGGACTGCGATGGTCAGCTGAAGATGATATTTCAAAGCTTCTTCCGAGTGGGCTAGGATCAGCCAGTCGTCTAGGTACGGGATGAGGTTCACTCCCTGAAGACAAAGATGGGCAGCCAGAACAACAGTCACTTTCGTAAAGACTCTGGGTGCAGAGGATAGCCCGAAAGGGAGGCATGTGAACTGGTAATGAAGAATCTCCTGGTTTACCAGCACCGCCAACCTTAGAAATTTCCTGTGAGATTTGACAATTGGTATGTGAAGATAGGCATCTTTCATATCGATTGTAGCCATCCGGTCGCCTTCTTCTAGTAGTGACAGAACGGATCTGATTGTTTCCATTCTGAAACGTTTCCTGACAATGTAGGTATTCAGGTAAGTGAGATCGATGACTAGTCTCCAAGATCCGCCCTTCTTTGGGACAGCGAAGATTCTGGAGTAGATGCCGAAACCTCTTTGAGAGATTTGGACAGGCTCCAGTGCACCCTTCAGCAGGAACTCTGATATCAGAGGAAGGAAATGAGGGTCTTGCCTGTTCACAACCCAAACTTGTTTGGTGGAGTACTTGTCAGTTCCAGTGCGTACCTCTTTGTAATGATAGAACTTACCCACGAGTCTGATGATGTTTTTAACCATTGCGAGGCAAAATGGAAAAGCCTGGCGCCTACACGGGGCAAACATGAGTTGGCGTCAAAAGCCCTTCCCCTTCTCCCCACCCTGGGGCAACTTCTTCTTGTAAGTAGTGGTTTGAGGGCGAGACTGACGCCTTTGTCTTCCTCTCTGAGAATTGTATCTTCTGTGGGGCGGGTAGAATCTGGACTGTCTCCTTTTAGGTTGAAACTTAGGTTTCTTGGAAGGAGAAGAAAAAACACCTTTTTTATTGCTCATTCCCTCCAATATGGGGGTCAACTGAGAGCCAAAAAGTTCTTGACCTTCAAAGGGTAATGAACAAAAATGGTTTTTAGCAGGTATATCGCCAGACCATTCTTTTAACCAGAGTGCACGTCTCGCTGCAGTGGAGCTGGCTAGAATTTTAGAATTAATACGCATTATATCCAAAGGATAATCTGCAAAAAATTCTGCCGCTAGCTTCATCTTAGGGAGGTCTTGTAGAATCTCTTCCCTGGGTACCCCATCCTGAAGATCTCTGGTTAATTGTGAAATCCAAATGCGGAGAGCACGCCCCACAGAGATAGAGGCCATAGAAGCTGTCAGGATTTGGCAGGCTGGAGGTGGATCCTCTGTGTCAGAGAGGGATTGGCGTGGACCGTGCCGGCGGACCGGTTCTAAGTTGCTACTGGTATTCACCAGAGCCCGCCGCAAAGCGGGATGGTCTTGCAGCGGCGGTAGCAACCAGGTCGTATCCACCGGCAACGGCTCAACCCCGACTGACTGCTGAGATAGGCGCTGTACAAGGGATTAGGCAAGAGCAAGGTCGGACGTAGCAGAAGGACAGGGCAGGCAGCAAGGATCGTAGTCAGGGGCAACGGCAAGAGGTCTGGAACACTGGCTTGGGACACACAAGGAAACGCTTTCACTGGCACAATGGCAACAAGATCCGGCAAGGAAGGGAAGGGGAAGTGAGGTTATGTAGGGAAGTGCACAGGTGAACACACTAATTAGAACCAGGCGCCAATCAGTGGTGCACCGGCCCTTTAAATCACAGAGAGCCGGCGCGCGCGCCCGGACAGAACAGAAGGGGAACCAGTCTGGTAAGCGGGCCGGGATGCGAACCGCGAGCGGGCGTGTCCCGCATCGCGAATCGCATCCCGGCTAGGGACATTATTGCAGCGCTCCCGGTCAGCGGGTCTGACCGGGGCGCTGCGAACAGGAGAACGCCGCGAGCGCTCCGGGGAGGAGCGGGGACCCGGAGCGCTCGGCGTAACAGTACCCCCCCCCCCCCCTTGGGTCTCCCCCTCTTTTTAGAACCTGAAAATTTGTGAATTAGGTCCTTGTCCCATGACCTCTCCTCAGGACCACAATTCTCCCAATCTACAAGGAAATTTTTTTTACCTCTGACCGTCTTAGACGCGAGAATTTCTTTAACCGAGAAGACATCTGAGGACCCGGAGACAGGAGTAGGAGCAACAACCTTGGGAGAGAAGCGGTTAAGGATAAGCGGTTTAAGGAGAGAGACAGGAAAAGCATTGGGAATACGGAGAGAAGGGGGAAGAAGGAGTTTGTAGGAGACAGGATTGATTTGGCACTTGATTTTAAAGGGTCCAAGATAACGTGGTCCCAGTTTATAACTGGGGACACGGAAGCAGATATACTTGGCGGAGAGCCACACTTTGTCTCCAGGAACAAAGACAGGAGGGGTTCTTCTTTTTTTGTCGGCATGTTTCTTCATCCGGGATGAGGCCTGTATGAGGGATTTTTGAGTCTCTTTCCAGATAGTGGAGAAGTCCCGGGTAACCTCATCAACAGCGGGCAAACCAGAAGGGGTGGGAGTGGGGAGGGGGGGAAGAGGGTGACGGCCGTACACCACAAAGAACGGGGATTTAGCGGAGGACTCAGAGACTTTGAAATTGTACGAGAATTCGGCCCAGGGTAGAAGATCGGCCCAATCATCCTGGCGGGAGGAAACAAAATGTCGCAAATAGTCACCCAGAACCTGGTTAACTCTCTCCACTTGCCCATTGGATTGGGGATGATAGGAAGACGAGAAGTTTAATTTGATTTTAAGCTGATTACAGAGGGCCCTCCAGAATTTCGACACAAATTGAACGCCTCTATCCGAGACGATATGCGTGGGAAGCCCGTGAAGGCGAAAAATGTGCACAAAAAATTGTTTCGCCAACTGTGGCGTAGAAGGAAGACCTGGAAGTGGAATAAAATGTGCCATCTTAGAAAAACGATCAACGACCACCCAAATGACTGTGTTGCCATGGGATAAAGGCAAGTCTGTTATAAAGTCCATAGCAATCTGAGACCATGGTAGCTCAGGAACAGGCAGAGGATGAAGGAGGCCGGCAGGCTTCTGACGAGGAGTCTTGTCCCGGGCACAGACTGTACAAGCCCGAACAAAATCAGCAACATCTGCTTCCAGGGTAGGCCACCAATAAAATCGAGAGATGAGCTGGATGGACTTTTTGACGCCAGCATGGCCGGCGAGGTGTGAGGAGTGTCCCCACCTGAGGATCCTGAGGCGCTGGCGTGGAGGGACGAAGGTCTTTCCAGGAGGAGTTTGTCTGATGGAAGCTGGGGAAGCGGAGATCAGACAGTCCGGAGGAATAATGTGTTGCAGGGAGGCTTCCATTTCGGAGGCATCCAAGGAACGAGAGAGGGCGTCAGCCCTGATGTTCTTGTCAGCAGGGCGAAAATGAATCTCAAAGTTAAAATGGGCAAAAAACAACTACCACCTAGCCTGGCGAGGGTTCAGCCGTTGGGCAGACTGAAGATAAGAGAGATTCTTGTGATCTGTTTATATGATAATTGGGTATTTGGATCCCTCCAGCAGGTGCCTCCATTCCTCGAGGGCTAGTTTTATGGCCAGTAGTTCTTGATCACCAATGGAGTAGTTTTTCTCTGCCGGAGAGAAGGTACTAGAAAAGAAACCACAAGTAATGTTATGTCCAGAAGAGTTTTTTTGTAGGAGGACAGCTCCGGCTCCCACCGAGGAGGCGTCTACCTCCAGTAAGAAGGGTTTAGATGGATCAGGTCTGAAGAGTACGGGAGCAGAAGAAAAGGCAGTTTTGAGACGGTTGAATGCCTCGTCCGCTTGAGGAGGCCAGGACTTAGGGTTGGCGTTTTTCTTGGTTAGGGCCACAATTGGGGCCACAATGGTGGAAAAATGTGGAATAAATTGTCGGTAGTAATTGGCAAACCCCAAGAAACGTTGGATAGCTCGGAGTCCGGAGGGGCGTGGTCAATCTAACATGGCTGACAGTTTGTCTGGGTCCATTTGAAGTCCCTGGCCAGAGACTAAATATCCTAGGAAGGGAAGAGATTGGCGTTCAAAGAGACATTTCTCCATCTTGGCATATAATTGATTGTCACGGAGTCTCTGAAGAACCAGGCGGACATGACGGCGGTGTTCTTCGAGGTTAGAAGAGAAAATCAAAATGTCGTCCAAGTAGACCACAACACAGGTATATAATAAATCACGAAAAATTTCGTTTACAAATTCCTGGAAGACAGCAGGGGCGTTGCAGAGCCTAAAGGGCATAACCAGATATTCAAAGTGTCCGTCTCTGGTGTTAAATGCGGTCTTCCACTCGTCCCCTTCCCTGATGCGGATGAGATTATATGCACCTCTTAAATCCAATTTGGTGAAGATGTTAGCGCCACGTAGGCGGTCAAAGAGTTCCGAGATAAGAGGCAGGGGATAGCGGTTCTTTATAGTGATCTTATTAAGACCGCGGTAATCAATGCATGGCCATAAGGAACCGTCTTTTTTGGAGACAAAGAAGAACCATGCTCCGGCAGGGGAGGAAGACTTGCGGATAAATCCCCTTTTTAAATTTTCTTGGATGTACTCCGTCATGGCTTGTGTTTCAGGAGCTGACAGAGGGTAGATTCTGCCCCATGGTGGAGTAGTACCAGGGAGGAGATCAATAGGGAAGTCATAAGGCCTGTGAGGAGGCAAAGTCTCTGCTTGTTTTTTGCAAAAAACATCGGCATAGTCCAGATAGGCCTTGGGGAGACCTGGTATAGGAGGAACCATAGGGGTTTGACTGGCAGGACTGGGAGCAGACGTGAGGTATTTTTTGTAGCAAGAAGTACCCCAGTTCTTGATTTCCCCGGTGGTCCAGTCAAGGGTAGGGGAATGGCGTTGAAGCCAAGGTAGTCAGAGAAGAATTTCAGTAGTGCAGTTAGAGAGGACCAGAAATTCCATTTTTTCGTGATGAGGTCCAATGCACATTAAGAGGGGTTCTGTGCGGTAACGCACAGTACAGTCCAATCTTTCACCATTAACTGAGGCGATGTAGAGAGGTATGGCGAGACTGGTCACTGGGATGTTGAACCTGTTAACGAAAGAGGCCAAAATAAAATTTCCTGCAGATCCGGAATCCAAGAAGGCCACAGCTGAGAAGGAGAAGGTAGAAGAAGAAATCTGCACAGGCACAGTAAGACGTGAAGAAGCAGAGTTCACACCTAGAGCTGTCTCACCATTGTGCGGAATCGGAGTGCGTCTTTCCTGACGTGGAGGTCGGATAGGACAATCCTTCAAGAAATGTTCGGTACTGGCACAGTACAGGCAAAGGTTCTCATTGCGGCGGCGTGTCCTCTCTTGTGGTGTCAGGCGAGACCGGTCTACTTGCATAGCCTCCACGGCGGAAGGCACAGGAACAGATTGCAGCGGACCAGAGGAGAGAGGAGCCGGGGAGAGAAACCGCCTAGTGCGAACAAAGTCCATATCCTGACGGAGCTCCTGGCGTCTTTCGGAAAAACGCATGTCAATGCGGGTGGCCAAATGAATAAGTTCATGCAGGTTGGCAGGGATTTCTCGTGCGGCCAGCACATCTTTAATGTTACTGGATAGGCCTTTTTTGAAGGTCGCGCAGAGGGCCTCGTTATTCCAAGATAATTCGGAGGCGAGAGTACGAAATTGGATGGCGTACTCGCCTACTGAAGAATTACCCTGGACCAGGTTCAGCAGGGCAGTCTCGGCAGAAGAAGCTCGGGCTGGTTCCTCGAAGACACTTCGAATCTCCGCGAAGAAAGAGTGTACGGAGGCAGTGACAGGATCATTGCGGTCCCAGAGCGGTGTGGCCCATGACAGGGCCTTCCCAGACAGAAGGCTGACCACGAAAGCCACCTTTGACCGTTCAGTTGGAAATTGGTCCGACATCATCTCCAAATGCAGGGAACATTGCGAGAGAAAACCACGGCAAAGTCTAGAGTCCCCATCGAACTTGTCCGGCAAAGATAAACGGAGGCTGGATGCGGTCACTCGCTGCGGAGGAGGTGCAGGAGCTGGCGGAGGAGATGATTGCTGAAGCTGTGGTAGTAGCTGCTTTAGCATCACGGTCAGTTGAGACAGCTGATGGCCTTGTTGCGCTATCTGTTGCGACTGCTGGGCAACCACCGTGGTAAGGTCAGCGACAACTGGCAGCTGGACCTCAGCGGGATCCATGGCCGGATCTACTGTCAGGATTCGGCAGGCTGGAGGTGGATCCTCTGTATCAGAGAGGGATTGGCGTGGACCGTGTCGGTGGACCGGTTCTAAGTTGCTACTGGTTTTCACCAGAGCCCGCCGCAAAGCGGGATGGTCTTGCAGCTGTGGTAGCAACCAGGTCGTATCCACCGGCAACGGCTCAACCTCGCTGACTGCTGAGATAGGCGCGGTACAAGGGATAAGGCAAGAGCAAGGTCGGATGTAGAAGAAGGTCAGGGCAGGCAGCAAGGATCGTAGTCAGGGGCAACGGCAGGAGGTCTGGAACACTGGCTAGGAACACACAAAGGAAACGCTTTCACTGGAACAATGGCAACAAGATCCGGCGAGGAAGTGCAGGGGAAGTGAGGTATAAGTAGGGAAGTGCACAGGTGAACACACTAATTAGAACCAGGCGCCAATCAGTGGCGCACCGGCCCTTTAAATCGCAGAGAGCCGGCGCGTGCGCCAGGACAGAACAGAAGGGGAACGAGTCTGGTAAACGGGCCGGGATGCGAACCGCGAGCGGGCGCGTCCCGCATCGCGAATCGCATCCCAGCTAGAGACATTATCGCAGCGCTCCCGGTCAGCGGGTCTGACCGGGGCGCTGCGAACAGGAGAACGCCGCGAGCGCTCCGGGGAGGAGCGTGGACCCGGAGCGCTCGGCGTAACAGAAGCTTTACATGCTGCCGCGGCTGAACTGTAAATTCTTTTCCGAGACCCTTCAGCTCTTTTATCCATCTGATCCCTCAATAAAGATGATTCATCAGACGGGAACATAGATTTTTTAGATAGTCTAGTCTTCTTTTCAGGTTTCAGCCACTCCGCTTCCATAAGGGGGTCCAGCAAGGGTTGTCCTGAAAAGGATAGAGAGGAAGATTGGGGAAAATAAAAAAGAGATTCCTTTTTGGGCAAATTATCTTCGCGTGGCTCTCCTTCCATTGTCTTTTTAACAGATTTAATCAATGAATTAGTCTTGTCTTTATTGAAAAGATAATAATCATCAGGGGTCCCCATTTCAGCCAAGTCTAGAGAAGAGGAGGAGGACTCTAACTCCCCTTCAGATGCAGAAGAGGAGTCAGAGGATGATACTGGAGAGATGTGGCGCTTGGATTTGGATGGTTTGCGTTTGTCTGAAATGTCTGATAACACAGACTGGAACTGAACCAGGTGAGAAGCTGTTTAGCTTCAGACTGAAAAGAGCTGGAGGCTGGAGCATAATTAGAACAGACAGAGCGTATATCTGGTGAATACTCATCTGGTAGTGGCTGTGAACATTGAAGACATAACCTGTGGTGCTTCTGTCTCTTCCTCTTTTTAGATGAATGGGAATCCTGAGGTCTATCCATTCTGTGGAAGGAAAAACAAGGGCACAGAATAAGGATTTCTACCTTGAAAACAGGTATATACATAAAGGGAGGAGTGAACCAGACCCCCAGAGGGAAAAAACAACAATAATGACCGATTGTCCTAGGTCCAAGAGGTTCATGTGCCCATAAAACACTTAGACCTACCTGAGAGCTGGCAGATTAGCGCACCTGGCACAGGCTGGACTGAATTCCAACCACTGCTAGGACTAAATAACCGAGGACCGGAAGTAGAAACCTGAGAGAGCAATATCCGCAAGTAGGGAAAAACAACCTACCTTGCGGCACTCTCATATGTCCGCGGTCCTGGACTTCGGAAGCGCCTCACAGTTCGCGCATGCGCACTGTGACATAGTTCAGGTCGAGGGTGCTGGGTGGCGAGAACCCGGAAGTCGCGGCCGCCGCAGCATGGGCGCTCTCCCGGAGAAGAGGCCGAGGATGTGGCAAGTGGACACCGGAGCCCCGATACCAAGCCCCAATGACCACCGCCTAGGTTTAAAATGCCCCACATGTTTCTTCCGACTGGAAGAGGAACATGGATCCCAAAGTATGCTGGAGGTCTGAGGACTCCCAGACAGAGCCAGCATAGCATATCCCGGCAGAGATAAATACCTAAAAGAAAAAAGATCATAGAAAGTCCGTAGGACAGAAGAAAAAAACACGTGTGTCCTGTTCTCTGGGGGTTATTTATGGGAATGGATACCCAGGCTGGGCTACTTCTGGTTAATTGCTTAATTGTTTAATTACTCTTGTAATTTTGTAACCGAACAAAATCAACGACATCCTTTTTCAAAGTTGGCCACCAGTAATGTCTTTTTTTTTTTTTTTTAAACTTTGTTTATTGAGTTTTCACATTATATAAATAAAGAGAACCAAGTAATGCGAAAAAGTAGCGGTATACGTCCACCAGTAATGTCTTGATATGAGCTGTAGACTCTTACGAATACCAGGATGGCCGGCCAAAAGAGAAGAGTGTCCCCATTTCAAGACTCTGAGTTTCATACGAGGTCATACGTAAGTTTTTCCAGGAGGCAGGTGTTGGAGACTTAAAGATATAATACAATAATACCGGCGCTAATGTAAACAATTATTTATTGATTAATAAATTGTGGACAAAAACGAATAAAATCAATTAAAAAGAACGATAAAATATTTGTCCTGTATACATGGAAATTTTTTTCTTGTTAAAAATTATAATCTCCTGCAGCTCTGGTGGTGTCCTCCTAGGGAAAGGTACAGTGGTCCCTCAACATACGATGGTAATTTGTTCCAAACAAGCCATCGTTTGTCGAATCCATCGTATGTTGAGGGATTCGTGCAATGTAAAGTATAGGAAGCTGTACTCACCTGTCCCCGCCGCTCTGGACCGCGTCCCGCCGCTCCTTATGGTGTCCCCGCCGCTCCCGATGGTCTCCCTGGGCCTCTGCTGGGCTCTCCTGGTCTTCTCCGGTCCTCCGCTGTCTTCTCCGGTCCTCCGCTGTCTTCTCCAGTCCTCCGCTGTCTTCTCCGGTCCTCTGCTGTCTTCTCCGGTCCTCCGCTGTCTTCTCCAGTCCTCCGCTGTCTTCTCCGGTCCTCTGCTGTCTTCTCCGGTCCTCCGCTGTCTTCTCCAGTCCTCCGCTGTCTTCTCTGGTCCTCTGCTGTCTTCTCCGGTCCTCCGCTGTCTTCTCCGGTCCTCTGCTGTCTTCTCCGGCCCTCCGCTGTCTTCTCCGGTATCCGCTATCTTCTCCGGTCCTCCGCTGTCTTCTCCGGTCCTCTGCTGTCTTCTCCGGTCCTCCGCTGTCTTCTCCGGTCTCCGCTGTCTTCTCCGGTCCTCTGCTGTCTTCTCCGGTCCTCTCCTGGTCTTCTCTGGTCCTCCGCTGTCTTCTCCGGTCCTCTTCTGTCTTCTCCGGTCCTCCGCTGTCTTCTCCGGTCCTCCGCTGTCTTCTCCGGTCCTCCGCTGTCTTCTCCGGTCCTCCGCTGTCTTCTCCGGCCCTCTTCTGTCTTCTTCGGTCCTCTGCTGTCTTCTCCGGTCCTCCGCTGTCTTCTCCGGTCCTCCGCTGTCTTCTCCGGTCCTCCGCTGTCTTCTCCGGTCCTCCGCTGTCTTCTCCGATCTTCTCCGGTCCTCCGCTGTCTTCTCCGGTCCTCCGCTGTCTTCTCCGGTCTCCGTTGTCTTCTCCGGTCCTCTGCTGTCTTCTCCGGCCTTACTGGGCCTATGTAGCGACGTCATTATGCCGCTGCGTACGCCGTTCCTTTTGGATGACGTGCGCAGCAGCGTATTGACATCACCGGAAGACCAGCGCTGGAACTAAAGGGCACCCCGGAGCATCGTGGAGGAGTAAGTAATACTTACCGCACCACACGGGGAAACTTAAGCTGCTATCCAGCAGCAGCTTAAGCATTTGGCACTGCCGGATAGCACTTAATGCGATGGCCCCGACATAAAAAAGCATCGTATGTCGATTTGATCATAAGTCGGGGCCATCGTAGGTCGGGGGGTCACTGTATTAATCTCGGAGCTGCTGAGGAGAAGTGAGAAAACTTCGTTGACACATATTAGATATATATACATATAAGCTTGTTCTCGTACCTAATTGCCGGGGAGATGGCGAAGTAGTTGCCACAAGCGCTTGGATGAAGCAACAGTGTCAAAGGGGGTAACAGTATCTTTTGGATCTATGGGTGTTCAAAACAAGATGCTTATACAATTGTTACGCTTTCTGTATCTATAAGGTATCAATTCAGAGAGATGTTACCTTTAGATCTTTAGATGAGTTTTTCTGCGCACAACTTGCGGCGTGATAGAGGAGGACTGTGAGCCGGGGATCTGAGCGAAAAAGAGTGAGTACGTATATGGGAAAAACGTTGGAATCAGCTTAGTAAAAGAATATAGTGGTCCCTCAACATATGATGGTAATCCGCTCCAAATGGACCATCGTTTGTTGAAACCATCGTATGTTGAGGGATCCGTGCAATGTAAAGTATAGGACAGTGGTCTACAACCTGGGGACCTCCAGATGTTGCAAAACTACAACACCCAGCATGCCCGGACAGCCGTTGGCTGTCCGGGCATGCTGGGTGTTGTAGTTTTGCAACATCTGGAGGTCCGCAGGTTGAAGACCACTGGTATTGGAGGTTATACTCACGTGTCCGCGCTGCTCCGGACCGTCACCGCTCGTCACCGCTGCCCTGGATGTCGCCGTCCATCGCTGTCGCCGCGTCCCCGAGGTGTCCCCGACGCTCCAGTAAGGCCTCTGCTTCCCCGGCATCCGCACTCTCCATCGCCACCATCACGTCGCTACACACGCCGCTCCTATTGGATGAGGGGACGGCGTGCACAGCGACGCGATGACGACGATGGAGAGCGCCAACGATGCAGGGGATCCCGAAGAGGACGCGCCGGAGCCCCGAGGACAGGTAAGTGATCGTCAGCGGACCACACGGGGCACCGTAAACGGCTAACCGGGGGCAGCTGAAGCAGTCTGCGCTGAGGGATAGCCATTTATGCGATGGCCCCGACATACAAAAGCATCGTATGTTGATGCTGCCTCTGAGAGGCCATCGCATGCTGAAATTATCGTATGTTGGGGCCATCGTAGGTCGAGGGGTCACTGTACTTATTTTCTTACTTTTGCCGCTTGGTAGGGTAAGGAAGTGTCCGTTTTAATGAATGTGGTACGAATCGCTGCTGCAGGTGAGATATTCTGCAGTTTGTAGCTACAATAGGTATGATGGTACTTATAGAGAAAATTTGTTGAGCGCCCTGAAATTCTCCGATAAATGACAACTTATTTGTATCCTGTTGTATTGATTTGAAAAAAAATGCAATAATACAATGCTGATGCGCTAGTTGCAATAGTCTGCAGCCGCACTAATGTGCTCCTGTTTGAAAGCGATGTGGGAGAGTTACTCTCTTTAAATAATACCTTGCAGTATTCTAGCAGGTGGGTGTCCTGTTTGGGGTAAGAGGGGGCACCTTGTGTAGAATCCTGGGGTGTCATCACCTTCCTCCGGTGTATCCTGTTGGCTCCGGTGTAACGGTCTAGGAGACAACCCCGGCCGGTGGCGTCTCTACTAGATCCCGTTACAGCTGCACGATCAGAGAAAGGGAAAAAATTCCAAATTCGCGCCGCTAGAGTGACATCACTACAAGTCCAGAGAATGACCAAAAAAGGCTCCAACGCGTTTCAGGAACTCACTGTTTCCTTCATCAGGGAGTGCCTCTTGGTCAGCGATTCCTTCTATTATATATCTAGAGAAAGAAAGGAAGGCGCCTCATGTGCGGGATCAGTAGATCTTGCAGGTGGGGGTAGGGGACGGTGATTCCCAAGCCGCTTACCAAAGTTTGTTGTGCGCCCACACACAACAAGGTTAAGAGCAGAAGAGATATGGAAGAAGGTCCACTGCAGCCCTCCTGGGTGAGAGTAAAATCAAAAACGAATGACCAGGGAGTCAGGAGTTTATCTGGCACAGAGAGGAACCATCAGGCAGCCAAGTAAAATCAATGGATTTATTAGATGCAACGCGTTTCGCTGCGCATGCGCAGCTTCATCAGGCATGACAAGGGAAGGCTGGTAACAGATATATATACCTCCAGGAATTAACCATTAGAGTGCTTTTTGAAAGAGTTGTTACATAGAATTACAAATCCATGTGACAATGTATGAAAAAAGTATATAAATAAATATAAATAGACAAACAAAAATCACAAAAATAATAATAAAACAGCAATATAAAAGCACAATGCAATCCTATAAACATATATATATATATATATATATATATATATATATATATATAATATAATTATCGCATGTGGTGTGAATATAACACCACAAGCGACTCAAGAAGTTACACCGCTTAGTCACCGGTGCGGCATTCAACAACACAAGTTGGATATTATTTCGAAAGATGTATATGGTATAAAGAGTTATGTATGTTAATTCAAAGGATAAAAAAAATATTTTAATTGTATATCGCTGCCTTATTAAAATAAAATAAAAAATAAATAATAAATAAATGACAGTGCGGTAAACCAAATCGCAACTGACCAAAAGGGAATGTATGAACACTACTTGGAAAAAAGATGAACTAGAATGACTAGTGCGGTATTGAATACAGCACCCGGCGAAAACGCAGGGTGTGAATATTCGTACAAAGATCCAAATTTACAAACAATAAATAAATAAAAAAAATATATATATATATACAAAAGTATTTATATGTAGAAAGGAAAGGAAAATAAACAAAACTTAGATAATAAAACATAAGGAATAATAGATACACAGTGGGGCGCTCCAGGGTGAACAGTACAGAAGGAACGAAGAAAAATCAAGGTATAATATTTAGGAGATTGATCCATAAGAAAAAATGGGAAATTTTTAAACCCCAAGTTATCAAATTATTTAACTGTATCGATACATTCATTAAAACCTTGAGGGTGCAAAGTATGTAGTTTGTGAATCCAGAAGGATTCACGATTGTTTAATCTTTGTATTCTGTTAGGTAAATAAATGGGGATAGTTTCTAAAATAATTCATTTCAAAGTTTCGGTGTTTTTTTGATGATGAAGAGTGAAGTGTCGGGACAAACTATGCAACAAAAAAACATGTTTTATGTTCCATCTGTGTTTGTTCATCCTGGAGCGCACCATTTGTGTGGTACGGCCAACGTATTGGCGGTCGCAACCACAGGTTAATAGATAGATAGCAAAAGTGGTGTCGCAATTTAATGAATCCTTTATTTTAAATGTTTGTTGTGTAAAAAAGGAAGAAAAAGTATCAGTAAAAAATCAGTTTTTTACACAACAAACATTTAAAATAAAGAATTCATTAAATTGCGACACCACTTTTGCTATCTATCTATTAACCTGTGGTTGCGACCGCCAATACGTTGGCCGTACCATACAAACGGTGCGCTCCAGGATGAACAAACACAGATGGAACATAAAACATGTTTTTTTGTTGCATAGTTTGTCCCGACACTTCACTCTTCATCATCAAAAAAACACCGAAACTTTAAAATTAATTATTTTAGAAACTATCCCCATTTATTTACCTAACAGAATACAAAGATTAAACAATCGTGAATCCTTCTGGATTCACAAACTACATACTTTGCACCCTCAAGGTTTTAATGAATGTATCGATACAGTTAAATAATTTGATAACTTGGGGTTTAAAAATTTCCCATTTTTTCTTATGGATCAATCTCCTAAATATTATACCTTGATTTTTCTTCGTTCCTTCTGTGCTGTTCACCCTGGAGCGCCCCACTGTGTATCTATTATTCCTTATGTTTTATTATCTAAGTTTTGTTTATTTTCCTTTCCTTTCTACATATAAATACTTTTGTATATATATATATATTTTTTTTTTATTTATTTATTGTTTGTAAATTTGGATCTTTGTACGAATATTCACACCCTGCGTTTTCACCGGGTGCTGTATTCAATACCGCACTAGTCATTCTAGTTCATCTTTTTTCCAAGTAGTGTTCATACATTCCCTTTTGGTCAGTTGCGATTTGGTTTACCGCACTGTCATTTATTTATTACTTATTTTTTATTTTAATAAGGCAGCAATATACAATTAAAAAAATTTTTTTTTATCCTTTGAATTAACATACATAACTCTTTATACCATATACATCTTTCGAAATAATATCCAATTTGTGTTGTTGAATGCCGCACCGGTGACTAAGCGGTGTAACTTCTTGAGTCGCTTGTGGTGTTATATTCACACCACATGCGATAATTATATTATATATATATATATATATATATATATATATATATATATGTTTATAGGATTGCATTGTGCTTTTATATTGCTGTTTTATTATTATTTTTGTGATTTTTGTTTGTCTATTTATATTTATTTATATTTATTTATATACTTTTTTCATACATTGTCACATGGATATGTAATTCTATGTAACAACTCTTTCAAAAAGCACTCTAATGGTTAATTCCTGGAGGTATATATATCTGTTACCAGCCTTCCCTTGTCATGCCTGATGAAGCTGCGCATGCGCAGCGAAACGCGTTGCATCTAATAAATCCATTGATTTTACTTGGCTGCCTGATGGTTCCTCTCTTCGCCAGATAAACTCCTGACTCCCTGGTCATTCGTTTTGGATTTTTCTCTTATATATCGGCAGCTGCCTAGTTAATTGAGTGATACAGATGCCTTGAATTCCATTAATGAGGTTAAAGTACTAAGTAGGATTCTGTGTTTTGCAGGGGGCCACCATACTTTAGAGAAATCCAAAGAGTCCCATTTCCATATTTAACCCTTTATGGGCTATGGTGTCAAGGGAGAAGATCCACCGGGTTTCTGCTCGGGACATTTGGGAGATGTAGTCCCCTCCTCTCCAGTGGGGTGTAATCTGTTCAATGGCATAAAACATCGATCCTTTCATATTGGATTTTTGCATCATTTTGAAGTGGTTGGATAGTGGATGACCTTCATATCCCCAATTTATATTGTACAGATGCTCTGAAATTCTATGATGCATTAGTCTCTTGGTTTTCCCGACGTATAGTTTTTCACATGGGCATTTGATTATGTAAATGACCCTTTTCGATTTGCAATGCAAAAAATGTTTTATATTGAATTCATTTTTTTGGTGAAAAAAGGAATAAATTGGTTCCCTATTTTTGGTGTTGTTGCATGCTTTGTATTTTTTGCACGGGAAAAATCCTTTTTTCTCCCCTAGTGTGGTGGTTTTTGACCTAATGGTATCGGAGCTATTAGTGTGAACTTTTATTTTTCCATTTTTTTTACCTTTTGTGGATTTTTTACACTAGGTGCAATAAAATTACCAATGTTTTGTGCTTTTTTGAACACAAATCTTGGATATTTTGATAGCATACCCCCTATGATTTTATCATTTTTAAGTATGTCCCAGTGATTGGTTACAGTTTTTTTTTTACTTACTTCTTTGTTGGCTGAATGTAGTGATAAGTGGGATAGTTATCTCCATAGGTTTATTTTGAGTATTTTTCTCTATAGGTTTGGGGAAGATGTATTCAACATTGTCGGCACTTTTTTGGTGCACCAATAGTTTTTTTCTGTCTATAATCGCTATTTCTTCTTTGATCTTTTACTTTCTTCATACCCCGAATAACTGGGTGCGAATCTGGTCCCCATCGCGGTCCCCCACTTCTGGATAAAAAACTGTTCCTCATATTTTAAAAAAATTGTGTTCAAGAATAAATTGAATACAGTCTCCTATAAAGTTCACTTGTGCTTAGGGGATTTCGTTGTCGAGTTTAAAAAAATGTTCTGCAGCTTCCTTTCCCTTTTGATGTTCGATGATTGTGTACAGGGAGGTGACATCTAGGGTCCCCAGGATGTAATTTTCTTCCCACTTTACGCACTGCGCAAGATTTTTTTACATCAACTACGTTTTCTCACTTCTCCTCAGCAGCTCCGAGCCTAATACCTTTCCCTAGGAGGACACCACCAGAGCTGCAGGAGATTATCAATTTTTACAAGAAAAAAATTTCCTTGTATACAGAACAAATATTTTATCGTTCTTTTTAATTGATTTTATTTGTTTTTGTCCACTATTTATTAATCAATAAATAATTGTTTACATTAGTGGTGGTATTATTGTATTATCTTTTAATTTCAGTAACCCATTTATGGAAAACAGGGATCCGTAATTAGTACCTGGCAGCTTAATACTAGAACTGTTTAGTGGAAGCACTGGTATATATATATATATATATATATATATGTATATATATATATATATACACACACATGATGTTGAAGACTTGCTGGTGCTGTAGAAATGAGACGCTCCGGCGGGATAATATGCTGTGGAAGAGATTCACCATCGTGCACATCTGAAGACCTGGAGAGAGCGTCAGCATGGATATTCTTTTCTGCAGGACGGAAGTGGATGAAGAAGTTGAACCTGGAGAAAAACAAAGACCATCGGGCCTGTCGTGGGTTGAGACGATGACCTGACTGAAGATAAAGCAGATTCTTGTGCTCTGAATAAATTGTGACGGGAAGTACTGAACCTTCCAGGAGGTGACGCCATTCTTCTAAGGCCAGATTGATGGCTAAGAGCTCGCGATCTCTGATGGTATAGTTTCTCTCAGCAGGGGAGAAGGTTTTAGAGAAAAATCCACAGGTTAAAGTTCTCCCTTTAGTAGACTTTTGTGTTAAGACTGCCCCAGCTCCTGCTGAGGAAGCATCCACTTCCAAGAAGAATGGCTTGTTAGGATCAGGTCTGGATAAAACAGGAGCAGAAGCTAAGGCGGACTTCAACTGTTTGAAAGCTTCTTCAGCCTCTGATGTCCACGCCCTTGGATTAGCCGTCTTTTTGGTAAGGGAGACGATGGGAGCTACCAAAGTGGAGAAATGAGGTATAAATTGCCAATAGTGTTGGCAAAACCAAGGAAGCGCTGGGTCGCTTTCAAACCAGACGGTTGAGGCCAGTCTAGAACAGCGGACAACTTGTTGGGATCCATCTGGAGACCTTCACTTGTAACAATATAGCCCAAGAAAGGAAGACTGTTTTTTTCAAAAGTGCATTTTTCCAATTTGGCATAGAGATGATTTTCCCGGAGACGCTGTAAGACTTGGCGGAGATGAGAGCGATGAGATTGAGGATTGGGCAAATAGATGAGTATGTCATCCAAATAGACTACGACACAGGTGTATAGAAGATCTTGGAAAATTTCATTAACAAACTCCTGAAAGACTGCTGGAGCATTACAGAGTCCAAATGGCATGACAAGATACTCGAAATGTCCATCACGGGTATTAAATGCAGTCTTCCATTCGTCCCCTTTACGGATGTGAATCAAACTATATGCCCCACACAGATCAAGTTTTGAGAAGATTTTAGCACCTCTCAGGCGATCAATTAATTCCGAGATTAGAGGTAGTGGATAACGGTTCTTTACAGTAATTTTATTTAACCCACGATAGTCGATACAAGGTCACAAAGAAACCGTCTTCTCAACGAAGAAGAACCCAGCCCCAGCAGGAAAGGAGGACTTCCTGATAAACCCCTTCCGAAGATTTTCTTGGATATAGTCTGCCATGGCCTGGGTTTCTGGAACAGACAAGTTGTAAATTCTGCCTCTGGGAGGAGTGGTGCCGGGCAGTAAATCTATAGGGCAATCGTAGGGACGGTGTGGAGACAATACTTCAGCTTGCTTTTTGCTGAAAACATCTGCAAAGTCCTGGAGGAAAGAAGGCAGACCAGGCAAGGGTCTAGAAGTCGGTTTCAGCTTAGTAACACGTACATGGATACAGTGGCTGTTACAATGTGGACCCCAGCTTAGAACTTCTCCAGTTTTCCAATCCAGCTGTGGGGATGGAGCTGTAACCAAGGTAGACCAAGCAGGAGAGGAGAAGTACAGTATGGGAGTACGTAGAAGGACAAGTTCTCCTTATATGAGACTCCAACCTCCATAGACAGGGGTTCTGTGCGGTATAGCACGGTACAGTACAGTCTTTCTCACTTTACCATAGAGATGTACAGGGGTTTCAGAAAGCGGGCACATGTAGACGATACTTATGCACAAGCAAAACGTCAATAAAGTTTCCCGCAGAGCCAGAGTCCAGGAAGGCCAGAACGGAGATGATCTCTTTGGAGGGCAGAAGATGCTGAACCGTCATATTTAAGCGTGGAGAGGAGGAATTCACACCTAGGGAGGCCTCTCCTACAAACCCTGGGTGCGAGCGTTTCCCTGTGGCTGAGGACGCAGAGGACAGTCCTTAAGGAAGTGGTCTGCACTGGCGCAGTAAAGAAAGATTTTCGGTTCGTCGGCGAGTCCTTTCCAGCGGGGTCAAGCGAGACCGATCCACCTGCATAGCCTCCACTGCGGGAGGCAGCTAAGAAGATTGCGGTGGTTGCTGGAAGACTGGCGCCAGCCGAGGAAAGCGCAGAGGTTGTGCAGAGAAACGGATATCGATCTAGGATGCCGATTGTATAAGTTCGTTCAAGGTAGACGGCAATTCCCGGGCAGCGAGGACATCCTTAATTTGACCTGATAATCCTCTCTTGAAGGTAGCGCAGAGAGCTTCATTATCCAGGACAACTCCGATGCCAGGGTTCGGAAACGGATGGCATACTCGCCCACAGTGGAATTGCCCTGAGAAAGATTGAGCAGAGCCGTCTCAGTGGAGGGAGCTCGAGCAGGTTCCTCAAAGACAGTGCGGAATTCGGTCAGGATTGCCTGGAGATTAGTGGTGACAACATCTCTGTGATCCCACAGCGGGGTTGCCCAGGCCAAAGCCCTTCCAGACAGGAGACTAATGACGAAAGCTACCTTTGCATGTTCTGTGGACAACTGGTCCGCCATGAGTTCTATGTGCATGGAGCACTGCGTCACAAAACCACGACAGGACTTGGAATCCCCCTCATATTTCTCTGGCAGCGACAAACAGAGTTTGGTTCCTGAAGAGGCTGTACTGGAGCTGGAGGAGGAGGCTGAGGTTGTGGCAGTTGCTGCTGTGCAGAAAGCAACTTCTGGATCATGGCGGTTAGCTGGTTAACCCCTTAAGGACGGCGGGCATATCCCACGCCTGTGGGAATTCCAGTCCCCGCCGCTCACCGGGCAGGAACCGGACCAGGGTGACTGCTGATATCTATCAGCAGGCACCCCGTGCAAACCCCTGGGGGGGTCCCGAGACCCCCTGATGTCACCGCAAATCATCGGTCAATTCAGACCAACGATTTGCAGCTTTACCGGGTCTCTGGTGACCCGGAAAAAGGGTGAATGGGGCTGTCGGATACAGCCCCATTCACCCTTACCCAGCAGGAGTGAGGTGGCACGGGTGCAGCCTCACGGTCATGTGATTGATCGGTCGGAATGACCGAGCAATCACGACCCTGCTGTGCGGCGATCGGGATGGCGAAGATGGCGGAGATCGGCGCCAGCGGGGGTCTCCTACCTTGCCCTGGTCCGATAGGGGGTCCCCTTGGGATCGGTGGTGGCGACAGGAGCAGCAGGATTGGTCCTGGCGGCAGGATACAGCTGCAGCGGTCCCGGTGGCAGGATACAGCAGGAGGTGAGGCCTGTTCACCTCCTGCTGTTGCTTAGCAACAACCCGCAGCATGCACAGCCAAAGGGCATAGTGGGAGTTGTAGTTTGCAACAGCTGGATTTCTAACTACAACTCCCAGCATGCCCTTTGGTAGTCTGTGCATGCTGGGGGTTGTAGTTATGCAACAGCTGGATGCACAT
Source organism: Hyla sarda (assembly GCF_029499605.1). Classification (NCBI taxonomy): domain Eukaryota; kingdom Metazoa; phylum Chordata; class Amphibia; order Anura; family Hylidae; genus Hyla; species Hyla sarda. The sequence continues at coordinate 447,776 of NW_026610686.1, forward strand.
TTTTTCTATGAAAAAGTGTGCAGCCATCTGTTGCATAACTACAACTCCCAGTATGCACAGACTAGCAAAGGGCATGCTGGGAGTTGTAGCAGTGTGCCTCCATCTGTTGCAAAACTACAACTCCCAGCATGCCCTTCGACTGTCAATGCATGCTGATTGTTGCAGTTTTGCAACAGCTGGAGACACATTTGTTGTGAAACCGAATTTATTACCTAACTCAGTGTGTTGCAACCAGTGTGCCTCCAGCTGTTGCAAAAATACAACTCCCAACATGCACTGAGAGACTGTACGTGCTGGGAGTTCTAATTTTGCAACAGCTGGAGGCACACTGGTTGCGAAACACTGAGTTAAGTAACAAACTCTGTGTTTCGCAACCAATGTGCTGTTGCATAACTACAACTCCCAGCATGTATGGTCTCTCAGTGCTTGCTGGGAGTTGTAGTTTTGGAACAGCTGGAGGTGTCCCCCCCCATGTGAATTTACAGGGTACATTGTACATTCACTCGGGCGGAGGTTTACAGTGAGTTCTGCTGCAAGTTTGAGATGCGGCAAATTTTCCGCCGCAGCTAAAACTCCCAGCGAGAAACTCATTGTAAACCTCTGCCCGTGTGAATGTACCCTAAAAACACTACACTACACTACACTACACTTACACAATAAAGGGTAAAACACTACATATACACATACCCCTACACAGTCCCCCTCCCCCCCCCCCCCAATAAAAAAAAAACGTATTGTACGGCAGTGTTTCCAAAACGGAGCCTCCAGCTGTTGAAAAACAACATCAAGGCATGCCGGGAGTTTTGCAACAGCTGTAGGCACCCTGTTTGGGAAACGCTGTATTTTTGTGGCGGATTCATATCCCCAATTTAGTCCTCAAATGCGCATGGCGCTCTCTCACTTCGGAGCCCTGTCATATTTCAAGGAAACAGTTTAGGGCCACATATGGGATATTTCCATACTCGGGAGAAATTGCACTACAAATTTTGGGGGGGCTTTTTCTCCTTTTACCCCTTATAAAAAGGTAAAGTTGGGGTCTACACCAGCACGTTAAAAAAGTTATTTTTACACTAACATGCTGGTGTTGCCCTATACTTTTAATTTTCACAAGCGGTAAAAGGAAAAAAAGACCCCCAAAATTTGTATCGCAATTTCTCCTGAGTACGGAAATACCCCATATGTGGGCGTAAAATGCTCTGCGGGCGTGCAACAAGGCTCAGGAGTGAGAGCGCACTATGTACATTTGAGGCCTAAACTGGTGATTTGCACAGGGGTGGCTGCTGGTTACAGCGATTCTGACATAAACGCAAAAAAATAAATACCCACATGTGACCCCATTTCGTAAACTACACCCCTCATGGAATGTAACAAGGGGTATAGTGAGAATTTACACCCCACGGGTGTCTGACAGATTTTTGGAACAGTGAAAATGAAGAATGTAATTTATATATGCACAGACCACTGTTCCAAAGATCTGTCAAACGCCAGTGGGGTGTAAATTCTCACTTGACCCCTTGTTACGTGCCTTGAGGGGTGTAGTTTCATAAATAGTATGCCATGTGTTTGTTTTTTTTGCTGTTCTGGCACCATAGGGGCTTCCTAAATGCGACATGTCCCCAAAAAACATTTCAGCAAAATTCGCTTTCCAAAAGCCAAATGTCACTCCTCTTCTGAGCCCTCTAGTGCACCCACAGATCACTTTACATTCACATATGAGGTATTTCCTTACTCGAGAGAAATGGGGTTTCAAATTTTGGGGGACATTTTCACCTATTACTCCTTTTGAAAATGAAAAATTTGGGGTAACATCAACATTTTAGGGAAAAAAATAAAATTTTCATCCAACTTAATTGAAAATTCGTCAAACACCTGTGGGGTGTTAAGGCTCACTGTACCCCTTATTACGTTCCTTGAGGGGTGTAGTTTCCAAAATGGTATGCCATGTGGGGTGTTGTTTGCTGTTCTGGCACCATGGGGGCTTCCTAAATGGGACATGCCCCCCAAAGACCCTTTCAGCAGAATTCGCTCTTTAAAATCCCCTTGTCGCTCCTTCCCTTCTGAGCCCTCTACTGCACCCGCCGAACACTTGACATCCACATATGAGGTATTTCCTCACTCAAGAGAAATCGGGTAACAAACTTTGGGGGGCTTTTTCTCCTTTTACCCCTTGTAAAAATGAAAAATATGGGTTTACAAGAACATGTTAGTGTAAAAAATGCAGATTTTGATTTTTCTCCTCCATTTTTCTGCGATTCTTGTGAAACACCTAAAGGGTTAACAAACTTTATGGATGTCATTTTGAATACTATGAGGGAAGCAGTTTCTATAATGGGGTCATTTATGGGGTATTTCTCAAAGAAAGGCCCCTCAAATCCACTTCAAACTTTACTGGTCCCTGAAAAATTCAGATTTTGACATTTTCGTGAAAAATTGCTGCAGAACTTTGAATCCTCTGATGTCTTCAAAAAGTAAAAACACGTCAACTGTACGATGTCAACATAGAGTAGACATATTGTATATGTGAATCAATGTATCATTTATTTGGGATATCCATTTTCCTTGTAAGCAGAGAGCTACAAAGTTAGAAAAATGCAACATTATCCAAATGTTCATGAAATTTGGGGATTTTTCACCAAAAAAGGATGCAAATAACGATGAAAATTTACCACTAACATAAAGTAGAATATGTCATGAAAAAACTGTCTTGGAATCAAAATGAAAGGTAAAAGCATCAGAGTTATTAATGCTTAAAGTGACAGTGGTCAGATTTGCAAAAAATGCTCCCGTCCTTAGGGTTAAAATGAGCTCCGTCCCCAAGGGTTTAAGGTAAAAAAAAAAAATGGGTCCATCCTTAATGGGTTAATATTTGGTTGCACATCCTTTGGAAAAAAATAAGTGAAATCAGTGTCTTCCTATAAGCATCAATAAGCTTCTTACACCTCTCAGCCGGAATGTTGGACCACTCTTCCTATAACCATCAATAAGCTTCTTACACCTCTCAGCCGGAATGTTGGACCACTCTTCCTATAACCATCAATAAGCTTCTTACACCTCTCAGCCGGAATGTTGGACCACTCTTCCTATAACCATCAATAAGCTTCTTACACCTCTCAGCCGGAATGTTGGAGCACTCTTCCTATAACCATCAATAAGCTTCTTACACCTCTAAGCTGGAATGTTGGACCACTCTTCCTATAAGCATCAATAAGCTTCTTACACCTCTCAGCCGGAATGTTGGACCACTCTTCCTATAACCATCAATAAGCTTCTTACACCTCTCAGCCGGAATGTTGGACCACTCTTCCTATAAGCATCAATAAGCTTCTTACACCTCTCATCCGGAATGTTGGACCACTCTTCCTATAACTATCAATAAGCTCCTTACACCTCTCAGCCGGAATGTTGGACCGCTCTTCCTATAAGCATCAATAAGCTTCTTACACCTCTCAGCCGGAATGTTGGACCACTCTTCCTATAACCATCAATAAGCTTCTTACACCTCTCAGCCGGAATGTTGGAGCACTCTTCCTATAACCATCAATAAGCTTCTTACACCTCTCAGCCGGAATGTTGGACCACTCTTCCTATAACCATCAATAAGCTTCTTACACCTCTCATCCGGAATGTTGGACCACTCTTCCTATAACTATCAATAAGCTCCTTACACCTCTCAGCCGGAATGTTGGACCGCTCTTCCTATAAGCATCAATAAGCTTCTTACACCTCTCAGCCGGAATGTTGGACCACTCTTCCTATAACCATCAATAAGCTTCTTACACCTCTCAGCCGGAATGTTGGACCACTCTTCCTTTACAAACTGCTCCCGGTCTCTTATTGGACGGCGCCTTTTCCCAACAGTAATTATAAGATCTCTCCACAGGTGATCAATGGGATTTAGATCTGGACTCATTGCTGACACTTCAGAACTCTCCAGCGCTTTGTTGTCATCCATTTCTGGGGCTTTTTGATGTATGTTTGGGGTCATTGTCCTGCTGGAAGACCCAAGATCTCGGACACAAACCCAGCTTTCTGACACTGGGCTGTACAGTGCGACCCAAAATCCATTGGTAATCCTCAGATTTCATGATGTCTTGTACACATTCAAGGCCCCCAGTGCCAGAGGCAGCAAAACAACCCAAAACATCACTGACCTCCACCATATGTCACTGTAGGTACTGTGCTCTTTTCTTTGTAGGCCTCATTACGTTTTTGGTAAACAGTAGAATGATTTGCTTTACCAAAAAGATCTATCTTGGTCTCATCTGTCCACAAGACGTTTTCCCAGAAGGATTTTGGTTACTCAAGTTCATTTTGGTAAAATGTAGTCTTGGTTTTTTATGTCTCTGTGTCAGCAGTGGGGTCCTCGTGGGTCTCCTCCATAGTGGGGTCCTCCTGGGTCTCCTCCACAGTGGGGTCCTCCTGGGTCTCCTCCATAGTGGGGTCCTCCTGGGTCTCTTCCATAGTGGGGTCCTCCTGGGTCTCCCCCATAGTGGGGTCCTCCTGGGTCTCCCCCATAGTGGGGTCCTCCTGGGTCTCCTCCATAGTGGGGACCTCCTGGGTCTCCTCCATAGTGGGGTCCTCCTGGGTCTCCTCCATAGTGGGGACCTCCTGGGTCTCCTCCATAGTGGGGTCCTCCTGGGTCTCCTACATAGTGGGGTCCTCCTGGGTCTCCTCCATAGTGGGGTCCTCCTGGGTCTCCTCCATAGTGGGGTCCTCCTGGGTCTCCCCCATAGTGGGGTCCTCCTGGGTCTCCCCCATAGTGGGGTCCTCCTGGGTCTCCTCCATAGTGGGGTCCTCCTGGGTCTCCCCCATAGTGGGGTCCTCCTGGGTCTCCCCCATAGTGGGGTCCTCCTGGGTCTCCTCCATAGTGGGATCCTCCTGGGTCTCCCCCATAGTGGGGTCCTCCTGGGTCTCCTCCATAGTGGGGACCTCCTGGGTCTCCTCCATAGTGGGGTCCTCCTGGGTCTCCTCCATAGTGGGGTCCTCCTGGGTCTCCTCCATAGTGGGGTCCTCCTGGGTCTCCTCCATAGTGGGGACCTCCTGGGTCTCCTCCATAGTGGGGTCCTCCTGGGTCTCCTCCATAGTGGGGTCCTCCTGGGTCTCCTCCATAGCGGGGTCCTCCTGGGTCTCCTCCATAGCGGGGTCCTCCTGGGTCTCCTCCATAGCGGGGTCCTCCTGGGTCTCCTCCATAGCGGGGACCTCCTGGGTCTCCTCCATAGCGGGGTCCTCCTGGGTCTCCCCCATAGCGGGGTCCTCCTGGGTCTCCCCCATAGCGGGGTCCTCCTGGGTCTCCTCCATAGCGGGGTCCTCCTGGGTCTCCCCCATAGCGGGGTCCTCCTGGGTCTCCCCCATAGTGGGGTCCTCCTGGGTCTCCTCCATAGTGGGGTCCTCCTGGGTCTCCCCCATAGTGGGGTCCTCCTGGGTCTCCCCCATAGTGGGGTCCTCCTGGGTCTCCCCCATAGTGGGGTCCTCCTGGGTCTCCTCCATAGTGGGGTCCTCCTGGGTCTCCCCCATAGTGGGGTCCTCCTGGGTCTCCCCCGAAGTGGGGTCCTCCTGGGTCTCCTCCATAGTGGGATCCTCCTGGGTCTCCTCCATAGTGGGGTCCTCCTGGGTCTCCTCCATAGTGGGGACCTCCTGGGTCTCCTCCATAGTGGGGTCCTCCTGGGTCTCCTCCATAGTGGGGTCCTCCTGGGTCTCCTTCATAGCGTTTCATATAAATGTGGACGGATAGTTCACGCTGACACTGATGCTCCCTGAGCCTGGAGGACAGCTTGAATATCTTTGGAACTTGTTTGGGGCTGCTTATCCACCATCCGGGCTATCCTGCGGTGACAGCTTTCATACATTTTTCTCTTCCGTCCACGCCCACGGAGATTATCTACAGGGCCATGGGGTGTAAACTTCTTGATAATGTTGCGCACTGTGGACAAAGACAAATCTAGATCTCTGGTTCAGAGTTCAGTGGATGGTCCCTATGTAGATGGTCTCTTCTTCTCCCTGTGAATCTTCAGGTTCAGAGTTCAGTGGATGGTCCCTATGTAGATGGTCTCTTCTTCTTCTTGTGGATCTTCAGGTTCAGAGTTCAGTGGATGGTCCCTATGTAGATGGTCTCTTCTTCTCCCTGTGAATCTTCAGGTTCAGAGTTCAGTGGATGGTCCCTATGTAGATGGTCTCTTCTCCTTCTTGTGGATCTGTAGGTTCAGAGGTCAGTTGTAGATCTCTATGTAGATGGTCTCTTCTTCTCCCTGTGAATCTTCAGGTTCAGAGTTCAGTGGATGGTCCCTATGTAGATGGTCTCTTCTTTCTGTGTATCTGCAGGTTCAGAGCTCAGTGGTTGCAGATTCCTCTCCCTTCCCCTAAGTTCTCTGCTGTCTTTCTGGGTCTCTGTCTCCCTCCTCCATCTCTTGGATTTATCACCAGCCACATGAGAATATCATTGACTTGTAAGGACCACAGAGGCCTCTACAGAACTCAGGAGGTGACCACACAGAAGCAGGAGACCGGCAAAGTAATGCAGGTCAGACTACACAGTTTGTTTGCAGTCTGTTACCATGGAAATGTATAACTCTGCACATCGCTTCTCGGCCTTTTGGCTAAGATCAAGTGTAGTATCTGTTCTTATCAGTGGTTTGGTCTTCACCATTGATGCAGGATGGATGCTGCATGGAAGGAGCAGGTGTACCGGGCGTTCCGGGGCTGGTTCTGAGGAATCAGCTCGACGGCTGTCCTGATGTGACCTGTTTCCTCCGGGTCTCGCCATGAGGTAGAGGGGTGTAGAGATGAGGTACGTCTGTGCCTCAGGGAGTGGTGACCCTGAGGTGCCGAAACTCCCTGGGTGTTATAACTCACTGAGTGAACGCACTGCACCATACACTCTTCACCTTGTGGCACTCACCCTTTGTATCCCGGCCTTCTGGCTAGGATCGGGGAAATTTTTATAGATCTGGCCGGAGGATCGGGCAGTATATCTGCACTCGTCCACTTATTTTTTATTTTTGTATGTCACTGTGCCACGTTTCGTGTTTTCCTTTGTACACAGGATTGTCAGGATGCAGTGGCCCTTCTGGGTGTCCCTCCTGGTGGTCTAGGGGAGTTGTGTGTGGCCATTTGGTTCCTCACCTCCCTGCAAGCCCTGGACATCTTGGCTTCGGTCAAGATACCATCAGTATACGGCTCCTTGGCTGATACCTTGGTTGAAGCCAGGAGCATTTTCAGCCCCTTAGTAGCTTCGGCGAAAAGGGGCATCGAACCTGGATCCTTGCAGGTGCCTTTTGGCCCGGAGGTGAAGGGTAGGTTTGTTGGGGGGCCTCTCTCCTGTTGGAGAAGGGCTTAGCGATAGACCGAATCTAGAGATGAGTGAACTTACAGTAAATTCGATTAGTCACGAACTTCTCGGCTCGACAGTTGATCCTGCGTAAATTAGTTCAGCCTTTCAGGTGCTCCGGTGGGCTGGAAAAGGTGGACACATTCCTAGGAAAGAGTCTCCTAGGACTGTATCCACCTTTTCCAGCCCACTGGAGCACCTGAAAGCTGAACTCATTTACGCAGGAAAAGTCATCAACTGCCGAGCCGAGAAGTTCGTGACGAATCAAATTTACTGTAAGTTCGCTCATCTCTAACCGAATCCTTTATGCTCGTTTTTTAGTGTGACACGTTTGCACTTTTTCTTGCACTTTGGGTGATAGAGAAAAAAAAAAAGTATAACTCTGCACAGGAGCTGTATACACCACATAGTAAATATTAGATGCATTAAAGGCTCAGTTCAGTTTTATTTGTTTTCCAATATGTAGCATCCAGACTACTGGTGATTATACTTATATATCATTATATCATATGGGGCCCCTCTCCTCCGCTGGCATTTCTGCTGTGTGGCCCCATGTCTCTGAGGATCCTGCTACTCATCACATTGTTATGTAAGCGATTACACCAGTGAAGCCCCTGAGTCTTGTCTCCTCGCGGTCCCTGGTGTCAGCAGAATCATGTCCGTATATAATATATACAGCTCCGAGTCTCCCACGGTCCCTGAAAGGATTGAGATCCACCTGTCCCCCCCGCTGCATCGCTGGAGCCCCCGGGGAAGACTCGCAAATTCCTTGGTGGCAGCTACTGATAATATATCCTACATAGTATAATAATACACAGTAATAATATAAATATGATAATAACATAATACACTGTAATGATATAATACACAGTAATAATATAATACATAGTAATAATATACAGTAATAATATAATACATAGTAATAATATAATACATAGTAATAACATAATACATAGAAATAATATACTATACAGTAATAATGTAAAACATAGTAATATAATAAACAGTAATAATATAATACACAGTAATAATATAAATATGATAATAATAACATAATACACCGTAATGATATAATACACAGTAATAATATAATACATAGTAATAATATAATATACAATAATAATATACATAATAATGATATAATACACAGTAATAATATAATACATAGTAATAATATAATATACAATAATAATATACATAATAATGATATAATACACAGTAATAATATAATACATAGTAATAATATAATATACAGTAATAATATAATACATAGTAATAACATAATACATAGTAATAATATACTATACAGTAATAATGTAATACATAGTAATATAATAAACAGTAAAATATAATACATAGTAATATAATAAACAGTAATAATGATATAATATATAGTAATAAAATAATACATGGTAATAATAATTTAATACATTGTAATAATATAATATTTAGTAATAATATAATACATAGTAATAATATACTACATAATAATAATATAATACACGGTAATAACATAATGCCTAGTAATAATATACTACATAGTAATAAAATAATACATAGTAATAAAATAATAAATACAGTAAGAATAATATAATACCTAGTAATAACATAATACACAGTAACAATATAATACCTAGAAATAATAATATAATACATAGTAATCGGTCTATAACATACAGCATGGCTGAGAAAAAACAAACATACTGGGTGTAGTACAGAGCCCCCCTCCAGTGTAGTACAGAGCGTACCTCCCCAGTGTAGTACAGAGTGCACCCTCCCCAGTGTAGTACAGAGCGCACCTCCCCAGTGTAGTAGAGAGCCCCCCTCCAGTGTAGTACAGAGCGCACCTCCCCAGTGTAGTACAGAGCGCACCTCCCCAGTGTAGTACAGAGCGCACCTCCCCAGTGTAGTAGAGAGCGCACCTTCCCAGTGTAGTACAGAGCACTCCCCAGTGTAGTACAGAGCGCACCTCCCCAGTGTAGTACAGAGCGCACCTCCCCAGTGTAGTACAGAGCGCACCCCCCCAGTGTAGTACAGAGCGCACCTCCCCAGTGTAGTACAGAGCGCACCTCCCCAGTGTAGTACAGAGCGCACCTCCCCAGTGTAGTACAGAGCACTGTCACGATTCGGCTAGCTGGATGTGGATCCTCTGTGTCAGCGAGGGATTGGCGTGGACCGCGTCGGTGGACCGGTTCTAAGATGCTACTGGTATTCACCAGAGCCCGCCGCAAAGCGGGATGGTCTTGCTGCGGCGGTAGCAACCAGGTCGCATCCACCGGCAACGGCTCAACCTCGCTGACTGCTGAGAAGGCGTGGGACAGAAGGACTAGGCAGAGGCAAGGTCAGACGTAGCAGAAGGTCGGGGCAGGCGGCAAGGTTCGTAGTCAATGTGGATAGCAGAAGATCTGGAACACAGGCTTTGGACAATACTAAACGCTTTCACTGGAACAAGGCAACAAAATCCGGCAAGGGAGTGCCGGGGAAGTGAGGTAATATAGCCAGGGAGCAGGTGAAGCTAATTAGGCTGATTGGGCCACGCACCAATCATTGGTGCACTGGCCCTTTAAATCTTAGAGAGCTGGCGCGCGCGCGCCCTAAGGAGCGGAGCCGCGCGCGCCAGGACATGACAGCCGGGGGCCGGGACAGGTGAGTGACTTGGGATGCGATTCGCGAGCGGGCGCGTCCCGCTATGCGAATCGCATCCCCGCCGGCAATGTCAGTGCAGCGCTCCCGGTCAGCGGGTCTGACCGGGGCTCTGCAGAGAGAGAAACGCCGCGAGCGCTCCGGGGAGGAGCAGGGACCCGGAGCGCTCGGCGTAACAGTACCCCCCCCTTATATCTCCCCCTTTTTTTGTCCGGCAATTGCTTCACGTGGGATGAGGACACTGGGAGCGATTGTAGGGTTTCCTCATCAATATCCGGCAGTTCAGCAGGAGTGGGAATGGGGAGGGGGGGCAGAGGGTGAAGCTTGGCACGGGGCAGAGTGTTACCAGGACAGGGGCTATGAGGAGGCAAAGTATAGTCCTGATAGGCTTTGGGGAGACCAGGTGTAGGAGGAGGCACCGAGGCTTGCCTGACGGGACTGGGAGGAGACATGAGGCATTTCTTGGGGCAGGCAGGGCCCCAATTCTTGATCTCCCCAGTGGTCCAGTCAAGGGTGTGAGAATGATGCTGGAGCCATGGCAGACCGAGGAGGACTTCAGAGGTACAGTTGGGAAGGACGAACAATTCAATCTTTTCGTGATGGGGTCCAATGCACATTACGAGGGGTTCTGTGCATTAACGCACGGTGCAGTCCAATTTAACTCCGTTGACCGAGGAAATGTAGAGCGGCTTGGCGAGACGGGTCACTGGGATGCAGAACTTATTCACCAAAGAGTCCAGAATAAAATTTCCAGAGGCACCAGAGTCCAAGCAGGCCATGGCTGAGAAGGAGGAGTTGGCAGAAGGAGAAATCCGCACGGGCACCGTGAGACGTGGAGAAGCAGACTTCGTACCCACGTGAGCTAGGTGCGTGCGTGCGTTTCCTAGACGTGGAGGACGAATAGGGCAATCCACCAGGAAATGTTCGGTACTAGCGCAGTACAGACATAAATTTTTATCCCTACGGCGAGTCCTCTCTTCATGGGTCAGGCGAGACCGATCCACTTGCATAGCCTCCTCGGCAGGAGGCACAGGCGTAGATTGCAAAGGATACTGTGGGAGAGGTGCCCAGAGATGTAGGTCTTTTTCCTGGCGGAGCTCCTGGTGTCTCTCAGAAAAACGCATGTCAATGCGGGTGGCCAAATGGATAAATTCATGCAGGTTGGCAGGAATCTCTCGTGCGGCCAGCACATCTTTGATGTTACTGGATAGGCCTTTTTTTAAAGGTCGCGCAGAGAGCCTCGTTGTTCCAAGATAATTCAGAGGCGAGGGTACAAAATTGGATGGTGTACTCGCCTACTGAAGAATTACCCTGGACCAGGTTCAGCAAGGCAGTCTCAGCAGAAGAAGCTCGGGCTGGTTCCTCGAAGACACTACGGACTTCAGCGAAGAAGGACTGGACTGTGGCTGTGGCAGGATCATTGCGGTCCCAGAGCGGTGTGGCCCAAGACAAGGCCTTTCCAGACAGAAGACTCACTACGAACGCCACCTTAGACCGTTCTGTAGGAAATTGGTCCGACAACATCTCCATATGTAGGGAACATTGCGACAAGAAGCCACGGCAGAGTCTAGAGTCCCCATCAAATTTGTCCGGCAGGGACAAGCGGAGGCTAGGAGCGGCCACTCGCTGCGGAGGAGGTGCAGGAGCTGGCGGAGGAGATGGTTGCTGCTGTAGCAGTGGCAGAAGTTGCTGTAACGTGGCGGTCAACTGCGACAGCTGCTGTCCTTGTTGGGCGATTTGCTGCGATTGCTGAGCGACCACCGTGGATAGGTCAGCGAGACTTGGCAGCGGGACCTCAGCGGGATCCATGGCCGGATCTACTGTCACGATTCGGCTAGCTGGATGTGGATCCTCTGTGTCAGCTAGGGATTGGCGTGGACCGTGTCGGTGGACCGGTTCTAAGATGCTACTGGCACCTCGCCAGTGTAGTACAGAGCGCACCTCCCCAGTGTAGTACAGAGCGCACCTCCCCAGTGTAGTACAGAGCGCACCTCCCCAGTGTAGTAGAGAGCGCACCTCCCGAGTGTAGTACAGAGCGCACCTCCCCAGTGTAGTAGAGAGCGCACCTCCCCAGTGTAGTAGAGAGCGCACCTCCCCAGTGTAGTACAGAGTGCACCTCCCCAGTGTAGTACAGAGCCCCCCTCCAGTGTAGTACAGAGCGCACCTCCCCAGTGTAGTAGAGAGCGCACCTCCCCAGTGTAGTACAGAGTGCACCTCCCCAGTGTAGTACAGAGCGCACCTCCCCAGTGTAGTACAGAGCGCACCTCCCCAGTGTAGTACAGAGCGCACCTCCCCAGTGTAGTAGAGAGCGCACCTCCCCAGTGTAGTACAGAGCGCACCTCCCCAGTGTAGTACAGAGCGCACCTCCCCAGTGTAGTACAGAGCGCACCTCCCCAGTGTAGTACAGAGCGCACCTCCCCAGTGTAGTACAGAGCGCACCTCCCCAGTGTAGTACAGAGCGCACCTCCCCAGTGTAGTACAGAGCGCACCTCCCCAGTGTAGTACAGAGCGCACCTCCCCAGTGTAGTACAGAGCGCACCTCCCCAGTGTAGTACAGAGCGCACCTCCCCAGTGTAGTACAGAGCGCACCTCACCAGTGTAGTAGAGAGCGCACCTCCCCAGTGTAGTACTAAGCCCCCCTCCAGTGTAGTACAGAGCGCACCTCCCCAGTGTAGTACAGAGCGCACCTCCCCAGTGTAGTACAGAGCGCACCTCCCCAGTGTAGTACAGAGCGCACCTCCCCAGTGTAGTACAGAGCGCACCTCCCCAGTGTAGTAGAGAGCGCACCTCCCCAGTGTAGTACAGAGCGCACCTCCCCAGTGTAGTACAGAGCGCACCTCCCCAGTGTAGTACAGAGCGCACCTCCCCAGTGTAGTACAGAGCGCACCTCCCCAGTGTAGTACTAAGCCCCCCTCCAGTGTAGTACAGAGCGCACCTCCCCAGTGTAGTACAGAGCGCACCTCCCCAGTGTAGTACTAAGCCCCCCTCCAGTGTAGTAGAGAGCGCACCTCCCCAGTGTAGTACAGAGCGCACCTCCCCAGTGTAGTAGAGAGCGCACCTCCCCAGTGTAGTACTAAGCCCCCCTCCAGTGTAGTACAGAGTGCCCCCCTAGTGTAACCTAGTTCATGAGGTTGAAAAAAGATCAGAGTCCATCAAGTTCACCCTATATCCCTAATGAGTCCCTACTGATCCAGAGGAGGCAAAAATCCCTCATACTAGAGGTAAAAATTCCTTCCCGACTCCAAATATCAGAATAAATCCCTGGATCCACGTTCTGTCCTATAAATCTAATATATATAACCAGCGATGTTATTATTCTCCAAAAATGTATCAAGATCCCTTTATATTCTTTTACAGAGGTCACCATGACACCTCCTCCGGGAGAGAATTCTCACTGCTCTTACAGTAAAGAACCCCCGTCTGTGCTGGTGTAGAAACCTTCTTTCCTCTAGATGTAGAGGACGTCCCCTTGTTATATATACAGTCCTGATATATTATATATATTATTAGGTCCCCTCCTTGTTATATATACAGTCCTGGGTATAAATAGATCATGGAGAGATCTCTGTACTGACCTGATATATTATATATATATATTATTAGGTCACCTACTTGTTATATATACAGTCCTGGGTATAAATAGATCATGGAGAGATCTCTGTACTGTCCTGATATATTATATATATATTATTAGGTCACCTCCTTGTTATATATACAGTCCTGGGTATAAATAGATCATGGAGAGATCTCTGTACAGTCCTGATATATTATATATATTATTAGGTCACCTCCTTGTTATATATACAGTCCTGGGTATAAATAGATCATGGAGAGATCTCTGTACAGTCCTGATATATTATATATATTATTAGGTCACCTCCTTGTTATATATACAGTCCTGGGTATAAATAGATCATGGAGAGATCTCTGTACGGTCCTGATATATTATATATATTATTAGGTCACCTCCTTGTTATATATACAGTCCTGGGTATAAATAGATCATGGAGAGATCTCTGTACTGTCCTGATATATTATATATATTATTAGGTCACCTCCTTGTTATATATACAGTCCTGGGTATAAATAGATCATGGAGAGATCTCTGTACTGTCCTGATATATTATATATATTATTAGGTCACCTCCTTGTTATATATACAGTCCTGGGTATAAATAGATCATGGAGAGATCTCTGTACGGTCCTGATATATTATATATATTATTAGGGCACCTCCTTTTTATATATACAGTCCTGGGTATAAATAGATCATGGAGAGATCTCTGTACTGTCCTGATATATTATATATATATTATTAGGTCACCTCCTTGTTATATATACAGTCCTGGGTATAAATAGATCATGGAGAGATCTCTGTACGGTCCTGATATATTATATATATTATTAGGGCACCTCCTTTCTATATATACAGTCCTGGGTATAAATAGATCATGGAGAGATCTCTGTACTATCCTGATATATTATATATATTATTAGGTCACTTCCTTGTTATATATACAGTCCTGGGTATAAATAGATCATGGAGAGATCTCTGTACTGTTCTGATATATTATATATATTATTAGGTCACCTCCTTGTTATATATACAGTCCTGGGTATAAATAGATCATGGAGAGATCTCTGTACTGTCCTGATATATTATATATATTATTAGGTCACCTCCTTGTTATATATACAGTCCTGGGTATAAATAGATCATGGAGAGATCTCTGTACTGTCCTGATATATTATATATATTATTAGGTCACCTCCTTGTTATATATACAGTCCTGGGTATAAATAGATCATGGAGAGATCTCTGTACGGTCCTGACATATTATATATATTATTAGGTCTCCTCCTTGTTATATATACAGTCCTGGGTATAAATAGATCATGGAGAGATCTCTGTACTGTCCTGATATAATATATATATATTATTAGGTCACCTCCTTGTTATATATACAGTCCTGGGTATAAATAGATCATGGAGAGATCTCTGTACTGTCCTGATATATTATATATATTATTAGGTCACCTCCTTGTTATATATACAGTCCTGGGTATAAATAGATCACGGAGAGATCTCTGTACTGTCCTGATATATTATATATTATTAGGTCACCTCCTTGTTATATATACAGTCCTGGGTATAAATAGATCATGGAGAGATCTCTGTACTATCCTGATATATTATATATATATTATTAGGTCACCTCCTTGTTATATATACAGTCCTGGGTATAAATAGATCATGGAGAGATCTCTGTACTGTCCCCTGATATATATTATATATATATATTATTAGGTCACCTCCTTGTTATATATACAGTCCTGGGTATAAATAGATCATGGAGAGATCTCTGTACTGTTCTGATATATTATATATATTATTAGGTCACCTCCTTGTTATATATACAGTCCTGGGTATAAATAGATCACGGAGAGATCTCTGTACTGTCCTGATATATTATATATTATTAGGTCACCTCCTTGTTATATATACAGTCCTGGGTATAAATAGATCATGGAGAGATCTCTGTACTGTCCTGATATATTATATATATATTATTAGGTCACCTCTTTGTTATATATACAGTCCTGGGTATAAATAAATCATGGAGAGATCTCTGTACTGTCCTGATATATTATATATATTATTAGGTCACCTCCTTGTTATATATACAGTCCTGGGTATAAATAGATCACGGAGAGATCTCTGTACTGTCCTGATATATTATATATTATTAGGTCACCTCCTTGTTATATATACAGTCCTGGGTATAAATAGATCATGGAGAGATCTCTGTACAGTCCTGATATATTATATATATTATTAGGTCTCCTCCTTGTTATATATACAGTCCTGGGTATAAATAGATCATGGAGAGATCTCTGTACGGTCCTGATATATTATATATATTATTAGGGCACCTCCTTTTTATATATACAGTCCTGGGTATAAATAGATCATGGAGAGATCTCTGTACTGTCCTGATATATTATATATATTATTAGGTCACCTCCTTGTTATATATACAGTCCTGGGTATAAATAGATCATGGAGAGATCTCTGTACTGTCCCCTGATATATTATATATATTATTAGGTCACTTCCTTGTTATATATACAGTCCTGGGTATAAATAGATCATGGAGAGATCTCTGTACTGTCCTGATATATTATATATATTATTAGGTCACCTCCTTGTTATATATACAGTCCTGGGTATAAATAGATCATGGAGAGATATCTGTACTGTCCTGATATATTATATATATTATTAGGTCACCTCCTTGTTATATATACAGTCCTGGGTATAAATAAATCATGGAGAGATTTCTGTACTGTCCTGATATATTATATATATTATTAGGTCACCTCCTTGTTATATATACAGTCCTGGGTATAAATAGATCATGGAGAGATCTCTGTACTGTCCTGATATATTATATATATTATTAGGTCTCCTCCTTGTTATATATACAGTCCTGGGTATAAATAGATCATGGAGAGATCTCTGTACGGTCCTGATATATTATATATATTATTAGGGCACCTCCTTTTTATATATACAGTCCTGGGTATAAATAGATCATGGAGAGATCTCTGTACTGTCCTGATATATTATATATATTATTAGGTCACCTCCTTGTTATATATACAGTCCTGGGTATAAATAGATCATGGAGAGATCTCTGCACTGTCCTGATATATTATATATATTATTAGGTCACCTCCTTGTTATATATACAGTCCTGGGTATAAATAAATCATGGAGAGATTTCTGTACTGTCCTGATATATTATATATATTATTAGGTCACCTCCTTGTTATATATACAGTCCTGGGTATAAATAGATCATGGAGAGATCTCTGTACTGTCCTGATATATTATATATATGATTAGGTCACCTCCTTGTTATATATACAGTCCTGGGTATAAATAGGTCATGGAGAGATCTCTGTACTGTCCTGATATATTATATATATTATTAGGTCACCTCCTTGTTATATATACAGTCCTGGGTATAAATAGATCATGGAGAGATCTCTGTACGGTCCTGGTATATTATATATATTATTAGGGCACCTCCTTTTTATATATATACAGTCCTGGGTATAAATAGATCATGGAGAGATCTCTGTACTATCCTGATATATTATATATATATTATTAGGTCACCTCCTTGTTATATATACAGTCCTGGGTATAAATAGATCATGGAGAGATCTCTGTACTGTCCCCTGATATATTATATATATATATATTATTAGGTCACCTCCTTGTTATATATACAGTCCTGGGTATAAATAGATCATGGAGAGATCTCTGTACTGTCCTGATATATTATATATATTATTAGGTCACCTCCTTGTTATATATACAGTCCTGGGTATAAATAGATCACGGAGAGATCTCTGTACTGTCCTGATATATTATATATTATTAGGTCACCTCCTTGTTATATATACAGTCCTGGGTATAAATAGATCATGAAGAGATCTCTGTACTGTCCTGATATATTATATATATATTATTAGGTCACCTCTTTGTTATATATACAGTCCTGGGTATAAATAGATCATGGAGAGATCTCTGTACAGTCCTGATATATTATATATATTATTAGGTCACTTCCTTGTTATATATACAGTCCTGGGTATAAATAGATCATGGAGAGATCTCTGTACGGTCCTGATATATTATATATATTATTAGGTCACCTCCTTGTTATATATACAGTCCTGGGTATATATAGATCATGGAGAGATCTCTGTACTGTCCTGATATATTATATATATTATTAGGTCACCTTGTTATATATACAGTCCTGGGTATAATAGATCATGGAGAGATCTCTGTACTGTGCTGATTTATTATATATATTATTAGGTCACCTCCTTGTTATATATACAGTCCTGGGTATAAATAGATCATGGAGAGATCTCTGTACAGTCCTGATATATTATATATATATTATTAGGTCACCTCCTTGTTATATATACAGTCCTGGGTATAAATAAATCATGGAGAGATTTCTGTACTGTCCTGATATATTATATATATTATTAGGTCACCTCCTTGTTATATATACAGTCCTGGGTATAAATAGATCATGGAGAGATCTCTGTACTGTCCTGATATATTATATATATGATTAGGTCACCTCCTTGTTATATATACAGTCCTGGGTATAAATAGGTCATGGAGAGATCTCTGTACTGTCCTGATATATTATATATATTATTAGGTCACCTCCTTGTTATATATACAGTCCTGGGTATAAATAGATCATGGAGAGATCTCTGTACGGTCCTGGTATATTATATATATTATTAGGGCACCTCCTTTTTATATATATACAGTCCTGGGTATAAATAGATCATGGAGAGATCTCTGTACTATCCTGATATATTATATATATATTATTAGGTCACCTCCTTGTTATATATACAGTCCTGGGTATAAATAGATCATGGAGAGATCTCTGTACTGTCCCCTGATATATTATATATATATATATATTATTAGGTCACCTCCTTGTTATATATACAGTCCTGGGTATAAATAGATCATGGAGAGATCTCTGTACTGTCCTGATATATTATATATATTATTAGGTCACCTCCTTGTTATATATACAGTCCTGGGTATAAATAGATCACGGAGAGATCTCTGTACTGTCCTGATATATTATATATTATTAGGTCACCTCCTTGTTATATATACAGTCCTGGGTATAAATAGATCATGAAGAGATCTCTGTACTGTCCTGATATATTATATATATATTATTAGGTCACCTCTTTGTTATATATACAGTCCTGGGTATAAATAGATCATGGAGAGATCTCTGTACAGTCCTGATATATTATATATATTATTAGGTCACTTCCTTGTTATATATACAGTCCTGGGTATAAATAGATCATGGAGAGATCTCTGTACTGTCCTGATATATTATATATATTATTAGGTCACCTCCTTGTTATATATACAGTCCTGGGTATAAATAGATCATGGAGAGATCTCTGTACGGTCCTGATATATTATATATATTATTAGGGCACCTCCTTTTTATATATACAGTCCTGGGTATAAATAGATCATGGAGAGATCTCTGTACTATCCTGATGTATTATATATATTATTAGGTCACTTCCTTGTTATATATACAGTCCTGGGTATAAATAGATCATGGAGAGATCTCTGTACTGTTCTGATATATTATATATATTATTAGGTCACCTCCTTGTTATATATACAGTCCTGGGTATAAATAGATCATGGAGAGATCTCTGTACTGTCCTGATATATTATATACATTATTAGTCACCTCCTTGTTATATATACAGTCCTGGGTATAAATAGATCATGGAGAGATCTCTGTACAGTCCTGATATATTATATATATTATTAGGTCACCTCCTTGTTATATATACAGTCCTGGGTATAAATAGATCATGGAGAGATCTCTGTACTGTCCTGATATATTATAAATATTATTAGGTCACCTCCTTGTTATATATACAGTCCTGGGTATAAATAGATCATGGAGAGATCTCTGTACTGTCCTGATATAATATATATATTATTAGGTCACCTACTTGTTATATATACAGTCCTGGGTATAAATAGATCATGGAGAGATCTCTGTACTGTCCTGATATATTATATATTATTAGATCACCTCCTTGTTATATATACAGTCCCGGGTATAAATAGATCATGGAGAGATCTCTGTACTGTCCTGATATATTATATATATATTATTAGGTCACCTCTTTGTTATATATACAGTCCTGGGTATAAATAGATCATGGAGAGATCTCTGTACGGTCCTGATATATTATATATATTATTATGGCACCTCCTTTTTATATATACAGTCCTGGGTATAAATAGATCATGGAGAGATCTCTGTACTGTTCTGATATATTATATATATTATTAGGTCACCTCCTTGTTATATATACAGTCCTGGGTATAAATAGATCATGGAGAGATCTCTGTACTGCCCCCTGATATATTATATATATTATTAGGTCACCTCCTTGTTATATATACAGTCCTGGGTATAAATAGATCATGGAGAGATCTCTGTACTGTCCTGATATATTATATATATTATTAGGTCACCTCCTTGTTATATATACAGTCCTGGGTATAAATAGATCATGGAGAGATCTCTGTACAGTCCTGATATATTATATATATTATTAGGTCACCTCCTTGTTATATATACAGTCCTGGGTATAAATAGATCATGGAGAGATCTCTGCACTGTCCTGATATATTATATATATTATTAGGTCACCTCCTTGTTATATATACAGTCCTGGGTATAAATAGATCATGGAGAGATCTCTGTACGGCCCCCTGATATATTTATACATAGTTATTAGGTCGCCCCTAATCCTTCTTTTTTCTAATCTAAATAACCCTATTTCTGATCATCTTTCTGGGTACTGTAGTCCTCCCATTCCCCGTATTACCCTGGTGGCCGTCTTTGAACCCTCTTCAGCTCCACTATATCTTTCTTGTACACTGGTGCCCAGTACTGTACACAGTATTCTATGTGTGGTCTGACCAGTACTGTTTACAGTATTCCATGTGTGGTCTGACCAGTACTGTACGCAGTATTCTATGTGTGGTCTGACCAGTACTGTACACAGTATTCCATGTGTGGTCTGACCAGTACTGTACACAGTATTCTATGTGTGGTCTGACCAGTACTGTACACAGGATTCTATGTGTAGTCTGACCAGTACTGTACACAGTATTCTATGTGTGGTCTGACCAGTACTGTACACAGTATTCTATGTGTGGTCTGACCAGTACTGTACACAGTATTCTATGTGAGGTCTGACCAGTACTGTACACAGTATTCTATGTGTGGTCTGACCAGTACTGTACACAGTATTCTATGTGCGGTCTGACCAGTACTGTACACAGTATTCTATGTGCGGTCTGCCCAGTACTGTACACAGTATTCTATGTGTGGTCTGACCAGTACTGTACACAGTATTCCATGTGTGGTCTGACCAGTACTGTTTACAGTATTCCATGTGTGGTCTGACCAGTACTGTACGCAGTATTCTATGTGTGGTCTGACCAGTACTGTACACAGTATTCCATGTGTGGTCTGACCAGTACTGTACACAGTATTCTATGTGTGGTCTGACCAGTACTGTACACAGTATTCTATGTGCGGTCTGACCAGTACTGTACACAGTATTCTATGTGTGGTCTGACCAGTACTGTACACAGTATTCTATGTGTGGTCTGACCAGTACTGTACACAGTATTCCATGTGTGGTCTGACCAGTACTGTACACAGTATTCCATGTGTGGTCTGACCAGTACTGTACACAGTATTCCATGTGTGGTCTGACCAGTACTGTACACCGTATTCCATGTGTGGTCTGACCAGTACTGTACACAGTATTCCATGTGTGGTCTGACCAGTACTGTACACAGTATTCCATGTGTGGTCTGACCAGTACTGTACACAGTATTCTATGTGTGGTCTGACCAGTACTGTACACAGTATTCCATGTGTGGTCTGACCAGTACTGTATACAGTATTCCATGTGTGGTCTGACCAGTACTGTACACAGTATTCCATGTGTGGTCTGACCAGTACTGTACACAGTATTCTATGTGCGGTCTGACCAGTACTGTACACAGTATTCCATGTGCGGTCTGACCAGTACTGTACACAGTATTCCATGTGTGGTCTGACCAGTACTGTACACAGTATTCCATGTGTGGTCTGTCCAGTACTGTACACAGTATTCCATGTGTGGTCTGACCAGTACTGTACACAGTATTCCATGTGTGGTCTGACCAGTACTGTACACAGTATTCCATGTGTGGTCTGACCAGTACTGTATACAGTATTCCATGTGTGGTCTGACCAGTACTGTACACAGTATTCCATGTGTGGTCTGACCAGTACTGTACACAGTATTCTATGTGCGGTCTGACCAGTACTGTACACAGTATTCTATGTGCGGTCTGACCAGTACTGTACACAGTATTCTATGTGCGGTCTGACCAGTACTGTACACAGTATTCTATTTGTGGTCTGTCCAGTACTGTACACAGTATTCCATGTGTGGTCTGACCAGTACTGTACACAGTATTCTATGTGTGGTCTGACCAGTACTGTACACAGTATTCTATGTGAGGTCTGACCAGTACTGTACACAGTATTCTATGTGTGGTCTGACCAGTACTGTACACAGTATTCTATGTGCGGTCTGACCAGTACTGTACACAGTATTCTATGTGCGGTCTGACCAGTACTGTACACAGTATTCTATGTGCGGTCTGACCAGTACTGTACACAGTATTCTATGTGCGGTCTGACCAGTACTGTACACAGTATTCCATGTGCGGTCTGACCAGTACTGTACACAGTATTCTATGTGTGGTCTGACCAGTACTGTACACAGTATCCCATGTGTGGTCTGACCAGTACTGTACACAGTATTCCATGTGTGGTCTGACCACTACTGTACACAGTATTCCATGTGTGGTCTGACCAGTACTGTGCACAGTATTCCATGTGTGGTCTGACCAGTACTGTACACAGTATTCTATGTGTGGTCTGACCAGTACTATACACAGTATTCTATGTGTGATCTGACCAGTACTATACACAGTATTCTATATGTGGTCTGACCAGTACTGTACACAGTATTCTATGTGTGGTCTGACCAGTACTGTACACAGTATTCTATGTGTGGTCTGACCAGTACTGTACACAGTATTCCATGTGTGGTCCGACCAGTACTGTACACAGTATTCTATATGTGGTCTGACCAGTACTGTACACAGTATTCTATGTGTGGTCTGACCAGTACTGTACACAGTATTCTATGTGTGGTCTGACCAGTACTGTGCACAGTATTCTATGTGTGGTCTGACCAGTACTGTACACAGTATTCTATGTGTGGTCTGACCAGTACTGTACACAGTATTCTATGTGTGGTCTGACCAGTACTGTACACAGTATTCTATGTGCGGTCTGACCAGTACTGTACACAGTATTCTATGTGTGGTCTGATCAGTACTGTACACAGTATTCTATGTGTGGTCTGACCAGTACTGTACACAGTATTCTTTGTGTGGTCTGACTAGTGATTTGTACAGCGGTAGAATTATTTCCTTGTCGTGGGCATCTATGCCCCTATTGATGCCCCCCATGACTTTATTTGCCTTGGCAGCAGCTGCCTGACACTGGTCACTACAGGTAAATTTACTATTAACTAAGACTCCCAAGTCCTTTTCCACATCAGTTGTCCCAAGTGTTCTCCCATTTAATACATAATCCCAGCCCGGATTTTTCCTCCCCATGTGCATTACCTTACATTTATTAGTGTTGAACCTCATTTGCCCAAACCTCCAACCTATCCAGATCCATTTGTAACAGTGCACTATCCTCTATTGTGTTATCTACTAAACACAGTGCATTGTCCTCTATAATGTTTACAGAGTTTAGTATCATCTGCAGGGTAGTACAGAGCGCCCCCCTTGTGTAATACAGAGAGCACCCAACGGTGTAGAACAGAGCACACCCCCAGTGAAGTACAGAGCACCCCCAGTGAAGTACAGAGCACCCCCAGTATAGTACAGAGCCCCCCCAGTGTAGTACAGAGCGCACCCCTAGTGTAGTACAGAGCACAACCCAGTGTAGTACAGAGTGCCCCCAGTGTAGAAAATAGCACACCCACCAGTGTAGTACAGAGCACACCCACCAGTGTAGTACAGAGCGCACCCCCAGTGTAGTACAGAGCGCACCCACCAGTGTAGTACAGAGCGCACCCCCAGTGTAGTGCAGAGTCCCCCTCAGTGTAGTACAGAGCACCCCCCAGTGTAGTAGAGAGAGCCCCCCCAGTGTAGTACAGAGCGCACCCCAGTGCAGTACAGAGCACAACCCAGTGTAGTACAGAGTGCCCCCAGTGTAGAAAATAGCGCACCCACCAGTGTAGTACAGAGCACACCCACCAGTGTAGTACAGAGCGCACCCCCAGTGTAGTGCAGAGAGTCCCCCTCAGTGTAGTACAGAGCACCCCCCAGTGTAGTAGAGAGCCCCCCCAGTGTAGTACAGAGTGCAGCCCAAGTGCAGTACAGAGTGCCCCCCCCGTGTAGTACAGAGCACCTCCCAGTGTAGTACAGAGCACCCCCAGTGTATTACAGAGCACCCCCATTGTAGTACAGAGCACCCCCATTGTAGTACAGAGCGCATCCCCAGTGTAGTACAGAGTGCAGCCCAAGTGCAGTACAGAGTGCCCCCCGTGTAGTACAGAGCACCTCCCAGTGTAGTACAGAGCACCCCCAGTGTATTACAGAGCACCCCCATTGTAGTACAGAGCACCCCCATTGTAGTACAGAGCGCATCCCCAGTGTAATACAGAGCGCCCCCAGTGTAGTACAGAGTGCCCCCCAGTGTAGTACAGAGCCCCCCCATTGAAGTACAGAGCCCCCCCAGTGTAGTACAGAGCCCCCCAGTGTAGTACAGATTGCACCCCCAGTGTAGTACAGATTGCACCCCCAGTGTAGTACAGAGTGCATCCCCCAGTGTAGTACAGAGCACACCCCAGTGTACTACAGAGCACACCCCCAGTGTAGTACAGAGCACCTACGGTGTAGTACAGAGTGCCCCCAGTGTAGTACAGAGCACCCCCCAGTGGAGTACAGAGCACCCCACAGTGTAGTACAGAGTGCCCCAGTGTAGCACAGAGCCCCCCAGTGTAGTACATAGCACCCCCCAATGCAGTACAGAGTGCATCCCCAGTGTAGTACAGAGCACCCCACAGTGTAGTACAGAGTGCCCCAGTGTAGCACAGATTGCACCCGCAGTGTAGTACAGAGCACCCACCCCCAGTGTAGGACACAGCGCCCCCAGTGTAGTACAGAGCGCCCTTCAGTGTAGTACAGAGCGCCCTTCAGTGTAGTACAGAGCGCACCCCCAGTGTAGTAGAGAGCCCCCCAGTGTAGTACAGAGCGCCCCCAGTGTAGTACAGAGCGCCCCCAGTGTAGTACAGAGCACCCCACAGTGTAGTACAGAGTGCACCCCAGTGTAGTACAGAGCACCCCCAGTGTAGTACAGAGTGCACCCCCCCCCAATGTAGTACAGAGCGCACCCCCCAGTATAGTACAGAGCGCACCCCCCCAGTGTAGTACAGGGCACACACCCCAGTGTAGTACAGAGCGCCACCCCAGTGTAGTACAGAGCGCCCCCCCAGTGTCATACAGAGCACACCCCCTAGTGTAGTACAGAGCACCCCCCAGTGTAGTACAGAGTGCACCCCCAGTGTAGTACAGAGCCCCCACCAGTGTAGTACAGAGCACGCCCCCAGTGTAGTACAGAGCACCCGCAGTGTAGTACAGAGCGCACCCCCAGTGTAGTACAGTGCGCCCTTAGTGTAGTACAGAGCGCCCACCAGTTTAGTACAGTGCGCACCCCCAGTGTAGTACAGAGCACCACCCCAGTGTAGTACAGATCACACCCCTAGTGTAGTACAGAGCGCACCCCCAGTGTAGTACAGAGCGCACCTCCAGTGTAGTACAGCGCACACCCCCTGTGTAGTACATAGCACCCCCAATGAAGTACAGAGCGCACCCCCAGTGTAGTACAGAGCACCACCCCAGTGTAGTACAGAGCAGCACAGTGTAGCACAGAGCCCCCACAGTGTAGCACAGATTGCACCCCTGTGTAGTACAGAGCGCACCCCCCAGTGTAGTACAGAGCACCTGCAGTGTAGTACAGAGCGCCCCCCCAGTGTAGTACAGAGCGCACCCCCCAGTGTAGTAAAGAACACCCCCAGTGTAGTACAGAGCACCCCTCCAGTGTAATGCAGAGCGCCCCCCCCAGTGTAGTACAGAGTGCACCTGCAGTGTAGTACAGAGCACCCCCCAGTGTAGTACAGAGCTCACCCCCAGTGTAGTACAGAGAGCCCCCCAGTGTAGTAAAGAGCACCCCCCAGTGTAGTACAGAGTGCACTCCCCCCAGTGTAGTACAGAGCGCACCTCCCCAGTGTAGTACAGAGCGCACCTCCCCAGTGTAGTACAGAGCACTCCCCAGTGTAGTACAGAGCGCCCCCCAGTGTCATACAGAGCATACACCCCAGTGTAGTAGTGTAGTACAGAGCGCACCCCCAGTGTAGTACAGAGCGCACCCCAAGTGAAATACAGAGTGCACCCCCCATCCCCAGTGTAGTACAGAGCACCCCCAGTGTAGTACAGAGCACCCCCAGTGTAGTAGAGAGGGAACCCCCCCAGTGTAGTACAGAGCGCATCCCCCCCAGTGTAGTACAGAGCGCATCCCCCCAGTGTAGTACAGAGCGCATCACCCCAGTGTAGTACAGGGCACACACCCGAGTGTAGTACAGAGCACCCCCCAGTGTCATACAGAGCACCCCCCAGTGTAGTACAGAGCACCCCCCAGTGTAGTACAGAGCAAACCCCACAGTGTATTACAGAGCACCCCAGAATGTAGTACAGAGCTCACCCCAGTGTAGTGCAGAGCGCAACCCCCAGTGTAGTAGAGAGCACACCCCCAATGTAGTACAGAGCTCACCCCAGTGTAGTACAAAGCACCCCCCAAGTGTATTACAGAGCACACACCCCAGTGTAGTACAGAGCGTGCCCCCAGTGTAGTACAGAGCGCCCCACCCAGTGTAGTACAGAGCGTGCCCCCAGTGTAGTACAGAGCTCCCCACCCAGTGTAGTATAGAGCGCACCCCCCAGTGTAGTACAGAGCGTGCCCCCAGTGTAGTACAGAGCGCCCCACCCAGTGTAGTACAGAGCGTGCCCCCAGTGTAGTACAGAGCTCCCCACCCAGTGTAGTATAGAGCGCACCCCCCAGTGTAGTACAGAGCTTGCCCCCAGTGTAGTACAGAGCGAACCCCCAGTGTAGTATAGAGCGCACCCCCAGTGTAGTACAGAGCACACCCCACAGTGTAGTACAGAGCACCCCCCCAATGTAGTACATAGCGCGACCCTAGTGTAGTACAGAGCGCCCCCCCAGTGTAGTACAGAGCGCACCCCCCATTGTAGTACAAAGCGCACCCCCCAGTGTAATACAGAGCGCACCCCCCAGTGTAATACAGAGCGCACCCCCCATTGTAGTACAGAGTGCACCCCCCCAGTGTAGTACATAGCGCACCCCCAGTGTAGTACAGAGCGCACCCCCCAGTGTAATACAGAGCACCCCCCCAGTGTAGTACAGAGCGCACCCCTCCATTGTAGTACAGAGTGCACCCCCCAGTGTAATACAGAGCGCACCCCCCAGTGTAATACAGAGCGCACCCCCCAGTGTAGTACAGAGCGCACCCCCCAGTGTAATACAGAGCGCACCCCTCCATTGTAGTACAGAGTGCACCCCCCAGTGTAATACAGAGCGCACCCCCCAGTGTAATACAGAGCGCACCCCCCATTGTAGTACAGAGTGCACCCCCCCCCAGTGTAGTACAGAGTGCACCCCCCCCCAGTGTAATACAGAGCGCACCCCCCAGTGTAATACAGAGCGCACCCCCCATTGTAGTACAGAGTGCACCCCCCCCCAGTGTAGTACATAGCGCACCCCCCAGTGTAGTACAGAGCGCACCCCCCAGTGTAGTACAGAGCGCACCCCCCAGTGTAGTACAGAGCGCACCCCCCAGTGTAATACAGAGCACTCCCCCCCATTGTAGTACAGAGCGCACCCCCCAGTGTAATACAGAGCACCCCCCCATTGTAGTACAGAGTGCACCCCCCCAGTGTAATACAGAGTGCACCCCCCCCCAGTGTAGCACAGAGCAGACCCTTAGTAGACCCCAGTAATAGTACAGCAAGGACTTCGTCCATGTTCCATGTCGGCTGAGCCATCTAAAGATCCATATATGGGGGTAACCCCCCTCCTGGTCACTCCCCCCCCCCCCCTCCTCCACTACATCCTCTGATCTCCATCTCTACGGCTGCGGGGATTTTCTATGTACTGCCTGATCTCACGCTGCTGATCAATGGACACCGCTGATCTCTATCTCTGCCCCCAGGACTGACTCTTTTATGTCATCACATCGATCAGTATCAGAGCGTCAGCCGTCATTATAATATAAACAGTTACATAATAGTAAGTGCCCCCCAGTGCATATAATGTCATAGAAAAAACGTGATCAGTCCAGAGGGGGCACCAACCGTATATATTGTATAAATCTACACTGCTCAAAAACATAAAGGGAACACTTACACAACACAATGTAACACAAGTCACTGACACTTGTGTGAGATCCCACTGTCCACTCAGGAACAACACTGATTGACAATCAATTTCACATGCAACAGACAACACGTGGAAATTATAGGCAATTACCAAGACACCCCCAATAAAGGAGTGGTTCTGCAGGTGGTGACCACAGACCACTTCTCAGTTCCTATGCTTCCTGGCTGATGTTTTGGTCACTTTTGAATGCTGGCGGTGCTTTCACTCTAGTGGTAGCATGAGACGGAGTCTACAACCCACACAAGTGGCTCAGGTAGTGCAGCTCATCCAGGATGGCACATCAATGCGAGCTGTGGCAAGAAGGTTTGCTGTGTCTGTCAGCGTAGTGTCCAGAGCGTGGAGGCGCTACCAGGAGACAGGTCAGTACATCAGGAGACGTGGAGGAGGCCGTAGGAGGGCAACAACCCAGCAGCAGGACCGCTACCTCCGCATTTGTGACAGGAGGAGCACTGCCAGAGCCCTGCAAAATGGCCTCCAGCAGGACACAAATGTGCATGTGTCCACTCAAACGGTCAGAAACAGACTCCATGAGGGCGGTATGAGGGTCCGACGTCCACAGGTGGGGGTTGTGCTTACAGCCCAACACTGTGCAGGACGTTTGGCATTTGCCAGAGATCACCAAGATTGGCAAATTCGCCACTGGCGCCCTGTGCTCTTCTCAGATGAAAGCAGAACATGTGACAGAGTCTGGAGACGCCGTGGAGAACGTTCTGCTTCCTGCAACATCCTCCAGCATAACCGGTTTGGCGGTGGGTCAGTAATGGTGTGGGGTGGCATTTCTTTGGGGGCCGCACAGCCCTCCATGTGCTTGCCAGAGGTAGCCTGACTGCCATTAGGTACCGAGATGAGATCCTCAGACCCCTTGTGAGACCATATGCTGGTGCGGTTGGGTTCCTCCTAATACAAGACAATGCTAGACCTCATGTGGCTGGAGTGTGTCAGCAGTTCCTACAAGAGGAAGGCATTGATTCTATGGACTGGCCGCCCGTTCCCCTGAATCCGATTGAGCACATCTGGGACGTCTCGCTCCATCCACCACAGACTGTCTAGGAGTTGGCGGATGCTTTAGTCCAGGTCTGGGAGGACATCCCTCAGGAGACCATCCGCCACCACTGATATGATATGTAATATAATGACATGTAATCACAGCCCCGCCCCCTGTATGACATCACTGATATAATAGTAATATAATGATATGTGATCACAGGCCCGCCCCCTGTATGACATCACTGATATAATATAATAGTAATATAATGATATGTGATCACAGCCCCGCCCCCTCTATGACATCACTGATATAATAGTAATATAATGATATGTGATCACAGCCCCGCCCCCTGTATGACATCACTGATATAATATAATAGTAATATAATGACATGTGATCACAGCCCCGCCCCCTGTATGACATCACTGATATAATAGTAATATAATGACATGTGATCACAGCCCCGCCCCCTGTATGACATCACTGATATAATAGTAATATAATGACATGTGATCACAGCCCCGCCCCCTGTATGACATCACTGATATAATAGTAATATAATGACATGTGATCACAGGCCCGCCCCCTGTATGACATCACTGATATAATAGTAACATAATGATATGTGATCACAGCCCCGCCCCCTCTATGACATCACTGATATAATAGTAATATAATGATATGTGATCACAGCCCCGCCCCCTGTATGACATCACTGATATAATATAATAGTAATATAATGACATGTGATCACAGCCCGGCCCCCTGTATGACATCACTGATATAATAGTAATATAATGACAGGTGATCACAGCCCCGCCCCCTGTATGACATGACTGATATAATATAATAGTAATATAATGACAGGTGATCACAGCCCCGCCCCCTGTATGACATCACTGATATAATCTAATAGTAATATAATGACATGTGATCACAGCCCCGCCCCCTGTATGACATCACTGATATAATAGAATAGTAATATAATGACAGGTGATCACAGCCCCGCCCCCTGTATGACATCACTGATATAATCTAATAGTAATATAATGACATGTGATCACAGCCCCGTCCCCTGTTTGACATCACTAATATAATAGTAATATAATGACATGTGATCACAGCCCAGCCCCCTGTATGACATCACTGATATAATAGTAATATAATGACGTGATCACAGCCCTGCCCCCTGTATGACATCACTGATATAATAGTAATATAATGACATGTGATCACAGCCCTGCCCCCTGTATGACATCACTGATATAATAGTAATATAATGACATGTGATCACAGCCCCGCCCCCTGTATGACATCACTGATATAATAGTAAAGCAGCAGACGCTCGGGAGAATATAGAAAAGCTTTATTATACAGAGGAGCTTTATACAAGGAGTAGTTACAGTTCAGGGGTCGACATTCATGGCAGCGCATCCCCCTTCCCGTCCATACATTACGTGCAAAAAAAAAGGTAGAAGCACCGTGAAGCCTCTGCAGGTTTATGGGGTTTGGCTCCTCCCCCAAGATATCAGGCAGGGAAAGGAGGAGACAGTCAGCAGGTATATTATGGGGTCAGGACATCATAGGATCTGCCCCCGTGTAATGTGATGACTAATCAGATATAACCATCACCTCCAGAGCTGCACTCACTATTCTGCTGGTACATCCTGTCTTATCCTCCAGAGCTGCACTCACTATTCTGCTGGTACATCCTGTCTTATCCTCCAGAGCTGCACTCACTATTCTGCTGTCACATCATGTCTTATCCTCAGGAGCTGCACTCACTATTCTGCTGTTACATCATGTCTTATCCTCAGGAGCTGCACTCACTATTCTGCTGTTACATCATGTCTTATCCTCCAGAGCTGCACTCACTATTCTGCTGTTACATCCTGTCTTATCCTCCAGAGCTGCACTCACTATTCTGCTGTTACATCATGTCTTATCCTCCAGAGCTGCACTCACTATTCTGCTGTCACATCATGTCTTATCCTCAGGAGCTGCACTCACTATTCTGCTGTTACATCATGTCTTATCCTCCAGAGCTGCACTCACTATTCCGCTGTTACATCATGTCTTATCCTCCAGAGCTGCACTCACTATTCTGCTGTTACATCCTGTCTTATCCTCCAGAGCTGCACTCACTATTCTGCTGTCACATCATGTCTTATCCTCAGGAGCTGCACTCACTATTCTGCTGTTACATCATGTCTTATCCTCCAGAGCTGCACTCACTATTCTGCTGTTACATCCTGTCTTATCCTCCAGAGCTGCACTCACTATTCTGCTGTTACATCATGTCTTATCCTCCAGAGCTGCACTCACTATTCTGCTGTCACATCATGTCTTATCCTCTGGAGGATAAGACATGATGCAACAGCAGAATAGTGAGCGCAGCTCTGGAGGTAACTGGAAGATAAAAATAATGTATAGAATTCCTTTATGTTACATCAGGAGTCTTGTATCGGCCAATGATCGTTGAGTGCAGATCCCACTGCTAATCACATCACGTTACACGTATGACATCATCATGTGGGCGGAGCATCCGTCTGGGCACACTGCACAGGAGACAGTCAGCATTGAGATCTGACCCCTCCCCCCATTACAGTCATGGCCGCCATTCCTTATATATATGTGACCCCCCTCCCCAATCTACGCCCTGCGCTCTATCCACATCACTAATATACAGACCCGAAACACTCAACGTTACAATATAAAGAGATATCTGTACAGCCCCCCCTCCCCCCAGTGATGGCCGCCGCTTCTTGTCCCATTTGTCGTACACACAGGTCCCAACATTCCCAGATCATGGATCACTTGAGATCAGGACATGGGGTCCGCCCTGCTGGGGTCAGGGGTCATCATGGTGGAAGGCCACGAAGCAGCAGCACAATGGGGTCTCCATTCACTATGGCCCCCGTATACACCCATCAGGGCCGCTCGTATTATGTCTCTATATAATGGCGCCACCCAATCTGCTGCCCCATGGGATGGACGCCAGCTCCTCAGGGTCCTAACTCCTACGGGTATCTCCGCCTCTCTGGTCACTTCCTGTTTCCTTCCTCCGGCCTCCATGGATTGTCGGGGGGCTCCGCACCCTCTGACCTATGTGTAGGTGCCCCCCGTTTTATCCCCATCTCTGTCCTTCCTCATCTCCGTCCCGTCTCCTACATACTGAATCCATCATCTTCCTCACGTCATCTCCATCTGATTGGGGGCCCTGAGTGGTCAGTAGTATGGGGCCCCGGGGAATGGATAGTCCCTGCTGTGATGTCCCAGAATGTGGCCCTGAGCTGAGTATCTATGGGCCCCCCTTCCTATGAAGGTTCAGAACAATGTGTCCCCAATAATATAGAAGTGGAGACACCAACAAGATGGCGGAACCTTTACTTTGCTTAGTAACAGATCCCCCGTCCACCTAACTAGTTATGGTGCCGCCCGGCCTCAGTGTCTCCAGGGTTACCGAGATTTGCCCCCACTGGCCGAAAACCAACCACAGGCCACGTCGGCACCGGCCCAACCTGTCGCAAGGATAAATCCAATGGCAATGCATTGTGGGTACAGTGGGGTTCAGTGGGTCCAACAAATCTAGGGTGATCAGTTTGGGAAGGATTAGGATTCAATAATATATTGTGGCATCAACCCCACTGTAGTACCTGATCCCCCCCCCCCCCCCCACAGGATCTGACCCCACTGTAGTACCTGATCCCCCCCCCCCCCCACAGGATCTGACCCCACTGTAGTACCTGATCCCCACCCCCCACAGGATCTGACCCCACTGTAGTACCTGATCCCCCCCCACAGGATCTGACCCCACTGTAGTACCTGATCCCCCCCACAGTATCTGACCCCACTGTAGTACCTGATCCCCCCCCCACAGGATCTGACCCCACTGTAGTACCTGACCCCCCCCCCCACAGTATCTGACCCCACTGTAGTACCTGACCCCCCCCCACAGGATCTGACCCCACCGTAGTACCTGATACTCCCCCACAGTATCTGACCCCACTGTAGTACATGATCCCCCCCCACAGGATCTGACCCCACTGTAGTACCTGATCCCCCCCCCACAGGATCTGACCCCACTGTAGTACCTGATCCCCCCCCCCCCACAGGATCTGACCCCACTGTAGTACCTGATCCCCCCCCCACAGCCCACAGGATCTGACCCCACTGTAGTACCTGATCCCCCCCCCACAGGATCTGACCCCCCCCCACAGTATCTGACCCCACTGTAGTACCTGATACCCCCCCACAGTATCTGACCCCACTGTAGTACCTGATCCCCCCCCCCCCCACAGGATCTGACAACCCCCCCCCCCACAGTATCTGACCCCACTGTAGTACCTGATCCCCCCCACAGTATGTGACCCCACTGTAGTACCTGAATCCCCCCACAGTATGTGACCCCACTGTAGTACCTGATCCCCCTCACAGTATCTGACCCCACTGTAGTACCCGATCCCCCCCCCACAGTATCTGATTCCACTGAAGAACCTGATCCCCCCACAGTATCTGACCCCACTGTAGTACCTGATCCCCCCCACAGTATCTGACCCCACTTTATACCTGATCCCCCCCACAGTATCTGACCCCACTGTAGTACCTGATCCCCCCCACAGTATCTGACCCCACTGTAGTACCTGATCCCCCCCACAGTATCTGACCCCACTGTAGTACCTGATCCCCCCCACAGTATCTGACCCCACTTTATACCTGATCCTACCCACAGTATCTGACCCCACTGTAGTACCTGATCCCCCCCCACAGTATCTGACCCCACTGTAGTACCTGATCCCCCCCCACAGTATCTGACCCCACTGTAGTACCTGATCCCCCCCCCACAGTATCTGACCCCACTGTAGTACCTGATCCCCCCCACAGTATCTGACCCCACTGTAGTACCTGATCCCCCCCACAGTATCTGACCCCACTGTAGTACCTGATCCCCCCCCACACTATGTGACCCCACTGTAGTACCTGATCCCCCTCACAGTATCTGACCCCACTGTAGTACCTGATCCCCCCCCCACAGTATCTGACCCCACTGTAGTACCTGATCCCCCCTCCCCCCCCCCATAGTACCTGACCCCAATGTAGTTGACCCCACTGTAGTACCAGATTATCCCAGATGAGGGGCGGTGTCCTGAGGACAAGGCACTTGAGGGATGACCCTGCGTGGAGTACATAGAGGAGAGGCCATTGTGCTGCGTCACTTCATCTTATGACCCGTATGTACAGATGACCCCGGAACCCAACACAACAACTTACTAAGAAACTGACCCGGTCCTGCTCATACAGCTGGGAGATTGTGCAAAGGATTTGCTTTGCTCATTCCAGATACAATGTTACAACCCCTCTGCTGTGTGATCAGGACTATTAATGTTCCATTCACTGACAGCAAATAGAGCTCTCGAAAATAATGAGGAATTAAAATGTCTGTCATAAAGTTGGCGAAGGTTTCACCCCCCCCCCCCCCAGTGTGGGAAATTTATATACAGGGGCCCCATGTCCTGCAGGGATGGACCTTCCTATTGACATCATCAGTGCACGGGCCGGGCTCCTCCCCCGCGGGGCACGCGGCATTGTGGGTAATCAGCAGTATGGTTATCACTGGAAACATGGCGAACATCTCACAGCCACAGTCTCCCCTCTCACAAAATATTCCAAATCCCCAACATTCACGTCGTCCTGGGCACTCGTCATGATCGCCCCCGATGGCCGGTCATCCAGCAGAAGCCTGAAGCGTTACTCTGCATATTAGGGGCCAGCCAGAGATTTCCTGCAACATCATTGGGGGACGGCAGAGACGTGAGGTCAGGTGGGGGGGGTGTCCGTCTTATCTGAAACAAAAGAGACAAGGAAGAGATGAGGAGCGGGAGCCATGAGGGCTAGGGCAATGAGGTGGGAGCCATGATGGCTGGGGCAATGAGGTGGGAGCCATGATGGCTGGGGCAATGAGGCGGGATCCATGACGGCTGGGGCAATGAGGCAGGAGCCATGACGGCTGGGGCAATGAGGTGGGAGCCATGACGGCTGGGGCAATGAGGCGGAAGCCATGATGGCTGGGGCAATGAGGCGGGAGCCATGATGGCTGGGGCAATGAGATGGGAGCCATGACGGCTGGGGCAATGAGATGGGAGCCATGACGGCTGGGGCAATGAGGCGGGAGCCATGACGGCTGGGGCAATGAGGCGGGAGCCATGATGGCTGGGGCAATGAGATGGGAGCCATGACAGCTGGGCAATGAGATGGGAGCCAGGACGGCTGGGGCAATGAGGCGGGAGCCATGACGGCTGGGGCAATGAGATGGGAGCCATGATGGCTGGAGCAATGAGGTGGGAGCCATGATGGCTGGGGCAATGAGGAGGGAGCCATGACGGCTGGGGCAATGAGGAGGGAGCCATGATGGCTGGGGCAATGAGGTGGGAGACATGAAGGCTGGGGCAATGAGATGGGAGCCTTGACAGCTGGGGAAATGAGATGGGAGCCATGACGGCTGGGGCAATGAAAAGGGAGCCATGACGGCTGGGGCAATGAAATGGGAGCCATGATGGCTGGGGCAATGAGGTGGGAGCCATGACGGCTGGGGCAATGAAGAGGGAGCCATGAAGGCTGGGGCAATGAGATGGGAGCCTTGACAGCTGGGGCAATGAGATGGGAGCCATGATGGCTGGGGCAATGAGGTGGGAGCCATGACGGCTGGGGCAATGAAATGGGAGCCATGATGGCTGGGGCAATGAAATGGAAGCCATGATGGCTGGGGCAATGAGGTGGGAGCCATGATGGCTGGGGCAATGAGGTGGGAGCCATGACGTCTGGGGCAATGAGGAAGGAGCCATGAAGGCTGGGGCAATGAGATGGGAGCCATGAAGGCTGGGGCAATGAGACGGGAGAAATCATGGCTGGGACAATGAGGCGGGAGCCATGACGGCTGGGGCAATGAGTCGAGAACCATGAAGGCTGGGGCAATGAGGTGGGAGCCATGACAGCTGGGGCAATGAGGAGGGAGCCATGAAGGCTGGGGCAATGAGATGGGAGCCATGGCGGCTGGGGCAATGAGGGGGGAGCCATGACGACTGGGGCAATGAGGAGGGAGCCATGAAGGCTGGGCAATGAGATGGGAGCCTTGACAGCTGGGGCAATGAGATGGGAGCCATGACGGCTGGGGCAATGAGGTGGGAGCCATGATGGCTTGGGCAATGAGGTGGGAGCCATGAGCTCTGGGGCAATGAGGTGGGAGCCATGACGGCTGGGGCAATGAAATGGGAGCCATGATGGCTGGGGCAATGAGATGTGAGCCATGACGGCTGGGGTAATGAGGTGGGAGCCATGACGGCTGGGGTAATGAGGTGGGAGCAGTGATGCTGGGGCCATGAGGTGGAAGCCATGAGGGCTGGGGCAATGAGGTGGGAGTCATGAGGGCTGGGTCAATGAGGTGGGAGCCATGACGGCTGGGGTAATGAGGTGGGAGCCATGACGGCTGGGGTAATGAGGTGGGAGCAATGACGGCTGGGGCAATGAGGTGGGAGCCATGACGGCTGGGCAATGAGGTGGGAGCCATGACGGCTGGGGCAATGAGGTGGGAGCCATGACGGCTGGGACAATGAGGTGGGAGCCATGAAGGCTGGGGCAATGAGGCGGGAGCCATGACGGCTGGGGCAATGAGATGGGAGCCATAAAGATGGGAGCACCTATAATTTAGCATGTATGTAATCTGATGGTCTGATTTGTCCCATGAATAGAGTCTACAGTTATGTCTTATCTAACAGATTTATAACTATATGTCTAGACAACTAACTGGGGACCTATTCATAGTTGATTTCGGGTGAGACCATTAAAGGGGTACTCCGCCCCTGGCATCTTATCCTCTATCCAAAGGATAGGGGATAAGATGTTAGATCGCCGCGGTCCCGCTGCTGGGGACCACGGGGATCGCCGCTGCAGCACCCCGCCATCATTACTGCGCAGAGCGAGTTCGCTCTGTGCGTAATGACGGGCGATACAGGGGCCGGAGCAGCGTGATGTCATGGCTCCGCCCCTCATGACATCATGGCCCGTCCCCTTAATGCAAGTCTATGGCAGGGGGCGTGATGACCGCCACGCCCCCTCCCATAGACTTGCATTGACGGGGGCGGGCCGTGATGTCACGAGGGGCGGAGCCGTGACGTAACGATGCTCCGGCCCCTGTATTGCCCATCATTATGTGCAGAGCGATCTCGCTCTGCGCAGTAATAATAGCGGGGTGCTGCAGCGGCGATCCCCGGGGTCCCCAGCAGCGGGACCCCGATGATCTGACATCTTATCCCCTATCCTTTGGATAGGGGATAAGATGTCTAGGGGCGGAGTAAAGGGGTATTCTAGGCTTTTTTTTTTATGTGACTATGCTACAGGGGCTGTAAAGTTAGTATAGTCCATAATATAGTGTCTGTACCTGTGTGTGACCGTTTTCTCACAATTCTTCTGTGATTTTCACTCCAATATTTATTTTTACCAGCATACAAAATGACTGTTGTTATTTATTTTTCCCAGCTTGCAATGCGGCAGAGACCTGACTCACTAGTCAGCTGATGACAGGGAGCCTGTCTGCTTCAATGGCTGGAGCGATCAATCTGCAACTAATGCAACAGCTGGAGGCACCCTGATTGAAAACTACAGGTCTTTTGAATGGATGCAGCTCATTTATGTTTCAATGGGTGGGGTGGCTGATGTGTGGGAGGGAGGAAAATGGAATTATGGGATTTGTAGGCATAAAAAAGAAAAATCTAACAGGAAATACCAGTTCACAAAAAGCTAGCTGTTATGGTAATCTCACAGCATAGCCATTTACCCCAAGACAAGCGCAGAT
This sequence comes from Hyla sarda, assembly GCF_029499605.1. NCBI lineage: Eukaryota > Metazoa > Chordata > Amphibia > Anura > Hylidae > Hyla > Hyla sarda. The sequence continues at coordinate 485,857 of NW_026610686.1, forward strand.
CCTTCCTAAGCATGTCCATTACTGTCTGCCAGGTACCTACTAAAATCACCTTATGGTGGAGGACCCCTTTAACATCAGATTCAGATTGAAGACTTGGGAAAATCCAGACATGTCGAAATCTAATGCAGCTAATTATATTTATTGGCCTTTAGTTGGAGAGATGCCTTGACATGATCTATATCTTAGGTAATGGCTGCTAATTTTTAAGAGGAGGGGCCTTGTTATACTGTAGCGGGGGGGGTCATCATCCTTGGTTCCTTCTTTGGAGAACATCCCGTAATTTCTTTCTGTGACTGTGGAGTGAACCGGCTGATCCCATCCAACTTGCTGGACCCACTGGCATTTCTACTTTGTGGTAACTATAAAATAACTTTAATATCTTTTGATTATTGTCGGCTATTCTATAACAGGGGGAGTTTGTACTTAAAGTAATTTATATTTTCCTGCCCATAACTTTAGTGAATCTGCAGACGCTGACATCTATCTGAACAGAATAACTTTAATTGTACTTGTGATTTATATTTTCCAAAAGAAATAGTCCCAAATTATAGAATTAGTAAGGGACAGTCCCCTCTGCATAGCCACCAATAATTTATATGTTCTCATTTATCAAGACAAAGTTTCATTCATAATATCTCTACGGGGGAAAATTACTGTTGCATGTATTAAAATATTTAGTATTTACCATATATACTCGAGTATAAGCCGACCCGAGTATAAGCCGAGACCCCTAATTTCAACCCAAAATCCCAGGAAAAGTTATTGACTCGAGTATAAGCCTAGGGTGGGAAATACATCATCCCCCCCTGTTATCATCCAGACCCCCGTCATCATCCAGACCCGTCATTAACATCCTCATCATCATCACCGCCTGTCATCATCCAGACCCGTCATTAACATCCTCATCATCATCACCGCCTGTCATCATCCAGACCCTCATCATCATCACCTGTCATCATCCACTTGTCATCATCCCACACATCCCCCCTTCATCATCCCCTTGTCATCATCCCCACCCCCCTTCATCATCCTCTTGTCATATCCCACACCCCCCCTTCATCATCCCACACCCCCCCTTCATCATCCACACCCCCCCCTTCATCATCCCACACCCCCCCCTTCATCCATCCCACACCCCCCCTTCATCATCCCACCCCCCCCCCCCCTTCATCATCCCACACACCCCCCCCCCTTCTCATCCTCTTATCATCCGCCCTCAGTGGTCTTCAACCTGCGGACCTCCAGAGGTTTCAAAACTACAACTCCCAGCAAGCCCGGGCAGCCATCGGCTGTCCGGGCTTGCTGGGAGTTGTAGTTTTGAAACCTCCGGAGGTCCGCAGGTTGAAGACCACTGCGGCCTTCAACATCATCCAGCCCCCCTCTCACCCCCTTTAGTTCTGAGTACTCACCTCCGCTCGGTGCTGGTCGGTCCTGCAGGACTGTCCGGTGAGGAGGTGGTTCGGTGGGATAGTGGTTCCGGGCTGCTATCTTCACCGGGGGCGCCTCTTCTCCGCGCTTCCGGCCCGGAATAGAGGCGTTGCCTTGACGATGACGCAGAAGTACCTTGGCAATGAACGCACCTCTGCGTCGTTGTCACGGCAACGTGACTATTCTGGGGCCGGGCCCGAAGCGCTTAGAAGAGGTCTCCCCGGTGAAGATAGCAGCCCGGAACCACTATCCCACCGGACCACCTCCTCTCCGGACAGCCCTGCAGGACCGGACCCAGCGCCGAGCGGAGGTGAGTACTGTACAGAACTAAAGGGGGGTGAGAGGGGGCTGGATGATGTCGAAGGCCGCAGTGGTCTTCAACCTGCGGACCTCCGGAGGTTTCAAAACTACAACTCCCAGCAAGCCCGGACAGCCGATGGCTGCCCGGGCTTGCTGGGAGTTGTAGTTTTGAAACCTCTGGAGGTCCGCAGGTTGAAGACCACTGCGGGTGGGAAAAATCGTGCTGAAAAACTCGGCTTATACTCGAGTATATACGGTAATATACCAACTGCATGTATGCTATATACCATCGATATCTATGCTGCCATCTTGTGGTCAATTTGAATACCATTGTGAACTAGGGCAGTATACTCCCATCTAGTGGGCAAACGTTAGGTATTACTGTGACTTAGTATGGTATAATCACATCATATTGATCTGCATATTCCATCATATTTTATGTTTCTATATTTTAATAATAATTGTATATCTATTTTTACATATTTTATTGTTGATGTATCATTTGTGGAACGATATTCCTATCTTCCAAATCTTAATGAATAATAGATGTATTTATTGTGTCGGCCTCTGAGGACCTCACTTGTCTAAAAAAATTTTTTATCCGCGGTCCTCATATTTTTATTTTCGAGAGATAACGTTTATTACTTTGTTTTCCTCAAGTATAAATTATACGTCTACAAATGAGATGGGAGCCATGGCGGCTGAGCAATGAGGAGGGAGCCATGAAGGCTGGGGCAATGAGGAGGGAGCCATGAAGGCTGGGGCAATGAGGAGGGAGCCATGAAGGCTGGGGCAATGAGATGGGAGCCTTGACAGCTGGGGCAATGAGATGGGAGCCATGACGGCTGGGGCAATGAGCTGAGAGCCATGAAGGCTGGGGCAATGAGGTGGGAGCCATGATGGCTGGGGCAATGAGATGGGAGCCATGACGGCTGGGGCAATGAGGTGGGAGCCATGACGGCTGGGCAATGAGGCGAGAGCAATGACGGCTGGGTAATGAGGTGGGAGCCATGACGGCTGGGGCAATGAGGTGGGAGCCATGACGGCTGAGGCAATGAGATGGGAGCCATGAAGGCTGGGGCAATGAGGTGGGAGCCATGAAGGCTGGGGCATGAGGAGGGAGCCATGACGGCTGGGGCGATGAGTTGAGAGCCATGAAGGCTGGGGCAATTAGGTGGGAGCCATGACGGCTGGGGCAATGAGGTGGGAGCCATGACGGCTGGGGCAATGAGGCGGGAGCCATGACGGCTGGGGCAATGAGGCGGGACCCATGAAGGCTGGGGCAATGAGCGGGAGCCATGACGGCTGGGGCATGAGGCGGGAGCCATGACGGCTGGGTTAATGAGGTGGGAGCCATGATGGCTGGGGCAATGAGGTGGGAGCCATGACAGCTGGGGCAATGAGGTGGGAGCCATGACGGCTGGGGCAATGAGATGGGAGCCATGACGGCTGGGGCAATGAGGAGGGAGCCATGACGGCTGGAGCAATCAGGTGGGAGCCATTAAGGCTGGGGCAATGAGGCAGGAGCCATGACGGCTGGGGCAATGAGGCGGGGGCCATGACGGCTGGGGCAATGAGGCGGGAGCCATGATGGCTGGGGCAATGAGATGGGAGCCATGACGGCTGGGGCAATGAGGTGGGAGCCATGAAGGCTGGGCAATGAGGAGGGAGCCATGACGGCTGGGGCAATGAGATGGGAGCCATGAAGGCTGGGGCAATGAGGTGGGAGCCATGAGGGCTGGGGCAATGAGGTGGGAGCCATGACGGCTGGGGGCATGAGATGGGAGCCATGATGGCTGGGGCAATGAGCTGAGAGCCATGAAGGCTGGGGCAATGGATGCTGCATCGAGACTGGACCCGTGGAGCACGAGAGATCTACAGGAACATAGAGACAGGTAACATCCAAAGACCATGTCCACTACTACCGGTTGAGGTGGAGTTGGCGCTGTCTTCTGCTGCAGAGAAGTTTAGATCTGTCCATCTGTGATCAGCGATGACCTGGACCTGTGACACCGATCCCCAGAGCGCGTCCTGCGAAGGACAGTCTAATGGAGGAGAAGACATAAATGAGGGGAGAGATCAACGGAGCCTGAGAGATTGTCTCTGCCCCGCCCCCTGTATGACATCACTGATATAATAGTAATATAATGACATGTGATCACAGCCCCGCCCCCTGTATGACATCACTGATATAATATAATAGTAATATAATGACATGTGATCACAGCCCCGCCTCCTGTATGACATCACTGATATAATACAATAGTAATATAATGACATGTGATCACAGCCCTGCCCCCTGTATGACATCACTGATATAACATAATAGTAATATAATGACATGTGATCACAGCCCCGCCCCCTGTATGACATCACTGTTATAATAGTAATATATTGACATGTGATCACAGCCCCGCCTCCTGTATGACATCACTGATATAATATAATAGTAATATAATGACATGTGATCACAGTCCCGCCCCTGTATGACATCACTAATATAATAGTAATATAATGACATGTGACCACTGCCCCGCCCCATGTATCACATCACTGATATACTAGTAATATAATGACATGTGATCACAGCCCGCCCCCTGTATGACATCACTGATATAATAGTAATATAATGACATGTGATCACAGCCCTGCCCCCTGTATGACATCACTGATATAATAGTAATATAATGACATGTGATCACAGCCCCGCCCCCTGTATGACATCACAGATATAATATAATAGTAATATAATGACATGTGATCACAGCCCCGCCCCTGTATGACATCACTGATATAATAGTAACATAATGACATGTGATCACAGCCCCGTCCCCTGCATGACATCACTGATATAATAGTAACATAATGACATGTGATCACAGCCCCGTCCCCTGTATGACATCACTGATATAATAGTAATATAATGACATGTGATCACAGCCCGCCCCCCCTGTATGACATCACTGATATAATAGTAACATAATGACATGTGATCACAGCCCCGTCCCCTGTATGACATCACTGATATAATATAATAGTAACATAATGACATGTGATCACAGCCCCGCCCCTGTATGACATCACTGATATAATATAATAGTAATATAATGACAGTGATCACAGCCCCGCCCCCTGCATGACATCACTGATATAATATAATAGTAATATAATGACATGTGACCACTGCCCCGGCCCCTGTATGACATCACTGATATACTAGTAATATAATGACATGTGATCACAGCCCATCCCCCTGTATAGACCCCCATTCTGTGTGGGGCCATCACCTTCCGGGTCTGGGGGCTGTTGGGGGCGGATGCGCTGGTGTACAGGCTCAGACTGGAGTTGGAGTGGCTTGGTGATAGGCCTTTGGCTTTGCCTGGCTCCCGGTGCGGCTGAGGTGGACGAGGAGAAGGGATCGGAGCTCAGATACTTCTCATTGATTTTCACATTGGTTCGGCCTTTAACTGCAAAAACAGAAGAATATGAGAAGCCGGAGAATATGTGACGTCTACGACCAGACGGCATCATCGAGGAAAATCTGTGACCCCTGAGCACGGTGACGGGGGAGACATTCACAACAAGGGTGTGATGGGCAGTGAGATCTGGATGGGGCCCGGAGTGGTCCCATAATGAGCACATAGACCCAGCCCTAGAGTCCACCCCAGACATGGACAGGGATCGGTTGTGGGGGAGGGGGGTATTTATTTAGGCTGGGGGGGGGTTATCATACATGACGGACTGTGACATCAGCAGACAGACCAGTCCCTGCAGCAGGGACTCACAGGTATGACCCACCTCTGCACGGGTCGTTCTTCACCAGGAATTCATCCAGAGCGATCCAGCCGCCTCCCACCCGCACCATGAGGGTACTCCGCAGAATCCGGACCATGCGCAGCTGCTGAGACTCCCCAAACTGAGAGAGAGACAAACTAACAATCTGACACAGCGAGGAGAGGGGTGCAGGAGGCAACATGCTCACCAGGGGGCAGTACAGATACAGGGTAGTCTCTACAGCAGAGGTATAGACACCGAGGACTCTCTACAGAAGAGGTATAGACACCGAGGACTCTCTACAGAAGAGGTATAGACATGGGAGACTCCCTACAGAAGAGGTATAGACATGGGAGACTCCCTACAGAAGAGGTATAGACATGGGAGACTCCCTACAGAAGAGGTATAGACACCGAGGACTCCCTACAGAAGAGGTATAGACACGGGAGACTCCCTACAGAAGAGGTATAGACACTAGAGACTCCCTACAGAAGAGGTATAGACACGGGGGACTCCCTACAGAAGAGGTATAGACACGGGGAACTCCCTACAGAAGAGGTATAGACACCGAGGACTCTCTACAGAAGAGGTATAGACACCGAGGACTCTCTACAGAAGAGGTATAGACACCGAGGACTCTCTACAGAAGAGGTATAGACACGAGGGACTCCCTACAGAAGAGGTATAGACACGGGGAACTCCCTACAGAAGAGGTATAGACACCGAGGACTCTCTACAGAAGAGGTATAGACACCGAGGACTCTCTACAGAAGAGGTATAGACACCGAGGACTCTCTACAGAAGAGTATAGACACCGAGGACTCTCTACAGAAGAGGTATAGACACGAGGGACTCCCTACAGAAGAGGTATAGACACTAGAGACTCCCTACAGAAGAGGTATAGACACGAGGGACTCCCTACAGAAGAGGTATAGACACGGAGGACTCCCTACAAAAGAGGTATAGACACGGGAGACTCCCTACAGAAGAGGTATAGACACGGGGACTCCCTACAGAAGAAGTATAGACACGGAGGACTCCCTACAGAAGAGGTATAGACATGGGAGACTCCCTACAGAAGAGGTATAGACACGGGGGACTCCTACAGAAGAGGTATAGACAGGAGGACTCCCTACAAAAGAGGTATAGACACGTAGGACTCCCTACAGAAGAGGTATAGACAGGAGACTCCCTACAGAAGAGGTATAGACACCGAGGACTCCCTACAGAAGAGGTATAGACACCGAGGACTCCCTACAGAAGAGGTATAGACACGTGGACTCCCTACAGAAGAGGTATAGACACGGGGGACTCCCTACAGAAGAAGTATAGACACGGAGGACTCCCTACATGTTACGCCGAGCGCTCCGGGTCCCCGCTCCTCCCCGGAGCGCTCGCTTCACTCTCCCCGCGGCAGCGCTCCGGTCACGTCCTCTGACCCGGGGCGCTGCGATTCCGCTGCCAGCCGGGATGCGATCCGCGATGCGGGTAGCGCCCGCTCGCGATGCGCACCCCGGCTCCCCTACCTGACTCGCTCTCCGTCTGTTCTGTCCCGGCGCGCGCGGCCCCGCTCCCTAGGGCGCGCGCGCGCCGGGGTCTCTGCGATTTAAAGGGCCACTGCGCCGCTGATTGGCGCAGTGGTTCCAATTAGTATATTCACCTGTGCACTTCCCTATATCACCTCACTTCCCCTGCACTCCCTTGCCGGATCTTGTTGCCTTAGTGCCAGTGAAAGCGTTCCTTGTGTGTTCCTTGCCTGTGTTTCCAGACCTTCTGCCGTTGCCCCTGACTACGATCCTTGCTGCCTGCCCCGACCTTCTGCTACGTCCGACCTTGCTTTTGCCTACTCCCTTGTACCGCGCCTATCTTCAGCAGCCAGAGAGGTGAGCCGTTGCTAGTGGATACGACCTGGTCACTACCGCCGCAGCAAGACCATCCCGCTTTGCGGCGGGCTCTGGTGAAAACCAGTAGTGGCTTAGAACCGGTCCACTAGCACGGTCCACGCCAATCCCTCTCTGGCACAGAGGATCCACTACCTGCCAGCCGGCATCGTGACAGTAGATCCGGCCATGGATCCCGCTGAAGTTCCTCTGCCAGTTGTCGCTGACCTCACCACGGTGGTCGCCCAGCAGTCACAACAGATAGCGCAACAAGGCCAACAGCTGTCTCAACTGACCGTTATGCTACAACAGTTACTACCACAGCTTCAGCAGTCATCTCCTCCGCCAGCTCCTGCACCTCCTCCGCAGCGAGTGGCCGCTCCTGGGATACGCTTATCCTTGCCGGATAAATTTGATGGGGACTCTAAGTTTTGCCGTGGCTTTCTTTCCCAATGTTCCCTGCATCTGGAGATGATGTCGGACCTGTTTCCCACTGAAAGGTCTAAGGTGGCTTTCGTAGTCAGCCTTCTGTCCGGAAAAGCCCTGTCATGGGCCACACCGCTCTGGGACCGCAATGACCCCGTCACTGCCTCTGTACACTCCTTCTTCTCGGAAATCCGAGGTGTCTTTGAGGAACCTGCCCGAGCCTCTTCTGCTGAGACTGCCCTGTTGAACCTGGTCCAGGGTAATTCTTCCGTTGGCGAGTATGCCGTACAATTCCGTACTCTTGCTTCAGAATTGTCCTGGAATAATGAGGCCCTCTGCGCGACCTTTAAAAAAGGCCTATCCAGCAACATTAAAGATGTTCTGGCCGCACGAGAAATTCCTGCTAATCTACATGAACTTATTCACCTAGCCACTCGCATTGACATGCGTTTTTCCGAAAGGCGTCAGGAACTCCGCCAAGATATGGACTCTGTTCGCACGAGGCGTTTCTCCTCCTCGGCTCCTCTCTCCTCTGGTCCCCTGCAATCTGTTCCTGTGCCTCCCGCCGTGGAGGCTATGCAGGTCGACCGGTCTCGCCTGACACCTCAAGAGAGGACACGACGCCGTATGGAGAACCTCTGCCTGTACTGTGCTAGTACCGAACACTTCCTGAGAGATTGTCCTATCCGTCCTCCCCGCCTGGAAAGACGTACGCTGACTCCGCACAAAAGTGAGACAGTCCTTGATGTCTACTCTGCTTCTCCACGTCTTACTGTGCCTGTGCGGATGTCTGCCTCTGCCTTCTCCTTCTCTACAGTGGCCTTCTTGGACTCTGGATCTGCAGGAAATTTTATTTTGGCCTCTCTCGTCAACAGGTTCAACATCCCGGTGACCAGTCTCGCCAGACCCCTCTACATCAATTGTGTAAATAATGAAAGATTGGACTGTACCATACGTTTCCGCACGGAGCCCCTTCTTATGAGCATCGGATCTCATCATGAGAGGATTGAACTTTTGGTCCTCCCCAATTGCACCTCGGAAATTCTCCTTGGACTTCCCTGGCTTCAACTTCATTCCCCTACCCTGGATTGGTCCACTGGGGAGATCAAGAGTTGGGGGTCCTCTTGTTCCAAGAACTGTCTAAAACCGGTTCCCAGTAACCCTTGCCGTAACTCTGTGGTTCCTCCAGTAACCGGTCTCCCTAAGGCCTATATGGACTTCGCGGATGTTTTCTGCAAAAAACAAGCTGAGACTCTACCTCCTCACAGGCCTTATGATTGCCCTATCGACCTCCTCCCGGGTACTACTCCACCCCGGGGCAGAATTTATCCTCTCTCTGCCCCAGAGACTCTTGCCATGTCCGAATACGTCCAGGAGAATCTAAAAAAGGGCTTTATCCGTAAATCCTCCTCTCCTGCCAGAGCCGGATTTTTCTTTGTGTCCAAAAAAGATGGCTCCTTACGTCCTTGCATTGACTACCGCGGTCTTAATAAAATCACGGTTAAGAACCGCTACCCCTTACCCCTCATCTCTGAACTCTTTGATCGCCTCCAAGGTGCCCACATCTTCACTAAATTGGACTTAAGAGGCGCCTATAACCTCATTCGCATCAGAGAGGGGGACGAGTGGAAAACGGCATTTAACACCAGAGATGGACACTTTGAGTATCTGGTCATGCCCTTTGGACTGTGCAACGCCCCTGCCGTCTTCCAAGACTTTGTCAATGAAATTTTTCGTGATCTGTTATACTCCTGTGTTGTTGTATATCTGGACGATATCCTAATTTTTTCTGCCAATCTAGAAGAACACCGCCAGCATGTCCGTATGGTTCTTCAGAGACTTCGTGACAACCAACTCTATGCCAAAATTGAGAAATGTCTGTTTGAATGCCAATCTCTTCCTTTTCTAGGATATTTGGTCTCTGGCCAGGGACTACAGATGGATCCAGACAAACTCTCTGCCGTCTTAGATTGGCCACGCCCCTCCGGACTCCGTGCTATCCAACGCTTTTTGGGGTTCGCCAATTATTACAGGCAATTTATTCCACATTTTTCTACCGTTGTGGCTCCTATCGTGGCTTTAACCAAAAAAAATGCTGATCCCAAGTCCTGGCCTCCTCAAGCAGAAGACGCCTTTAAACGACTCAAGTCTGCCTTTTCTTCGGCTCCCGTCCTCTCCAGACCTGACCCTTCCAAACCCTTCCTATTGGAGGTTGATGCCTCCTCAGTGGGAGCTGGAGCTGTTCTTCTACAAAAAAATTCTTCCGGGCATGCTGTCACTTGTGGTTTTTTCTCTAGGACCTTCTCTCCAGCGGAGAGGAACTACTCCATCGGGGATCGAGAGCTCCTAGCCATTAAATTAGCACTTGAGGAATGGAGGCATCTGCTGGAGGGATCAAGTTCTCCTGTTATTATCTACACCGACCACAAGAACCTCTCCTACCTCCAGTCTGCCCAACGGCTGAATCCTCGCCAGGCCCGGTGGTCTCTGTTCTTTGCCCGATTTAATTTTGAGATTCACTTTCGTCCTGCCGATAAGAACATTAGGGCCGATGCTCTCTCTCGTTCCTCGGATGCCTCAGAAGTTGAACTCTCTCCGCAACACATCATTCCACCTGACTGCCTGATCTCCACTTCTCCTGCCTCCATCAGGCAGACTCCTCCAGGAAAGACCTTTGTTTCTCCTCGCCAACGCCTCGGAATCCTCAAATGGGGTCACTCCTCCCATCTCGCAGGTCATGCGGGTATCAAGAAATCTGTGCAACTCATCTCCCGCTTCTATTGGTGGCCGACTCTGGAGACGGATGTTGTGGACTTTGTGCGAGCCTGCACTATCTGTGCCCGGGATAAGACTCCTCGCCAGAAGCCCGCTGGTTTTCTTCATCCTCTGCCTGTCCCCGAACAGCCTTGGTCTCTGATTGGTATGGATTTTATTACTGATTTACCCCCTTCCCGTGGCAACACTGTTGTTTGGGTGGTCGTTGATCGATTCTCCAAAATGGCACATTTCATCCCTCTTCCTGGTCTTCCTTCTGCGCCTCAGTTGGCTAAACAATTTTTTGTACACATTTTTCGTCTTCACGGGTTGCCTACGCAGATTGTCTCGGATAGAGGTGTCCAATTCGTGTCTAAATTCTGGAGGGCTCTCTGTAAACAACTCAAGATTAAATTAAATTTTTCTTCTGCATATCATCCCCAGTCCAATGGACAAGTAGAAAGGATTAACCAGATCTTGGGTGATTATTTGCGACATTTTGTTTCCTCCCGCCAGGATGACTGGGCAGATCTCCTCCCATGGGCCGAATTCTCGTATAACTTCAGGGTCTCTGAGTCTTCCTCCAAATCCCCATTTTTCGTGGTGTACGGCCGTCACCCTCTTCCCCCCCTCCCTACTCCCTTGCCCTCTGGTCTGCCCGCTGTGGATGAAATTTCTCGTGACCTTTCCATCATATGGAGAGAGACCCAAAATTCTCTCTTACAGGCTTCATCACGCATGAAGAAGTTCGCGGATAAGAAAAGAAGAGCTCCCCCCGTTTTTTCCCCTGGAGACAAGGTATGGCTCTCCGCTAAATATGTCCGCTTCCGTGTCCCTAGCTACAAGTTGGGACCACGCTATCTTGGTCCTTTCAAAATTTTGTGTCAAATTAATCCTGTCTCTTATAAACTTCTTCTTCCCCCCTCTCTTCGTATCCCTAATGCCTTTCACGTCTCTCTTCTCAAACCACTCATCCTCAACCGTTTTTCTCCCAAATCTGTTCCTCCCACTCCTGTTTCCGGCTCCTCGGACATTTTCTCGGTCAAAGAAATTTTAGCTGCCAAAAAGGTCAGAGGGAAAAATTTTTTTTTAGTGGACTGGGAGGGTTGTGGTCCTAAAGAGAGATCCTGGGAACCTGAGGACAACATCCTAGACAAAAGTCTGCTCCTCAGGTTCTCAGGCTCTAAGAAGAGGGGGAGACCCAAGGGGGGGGGTACTGTTACGCCGAGCGCTCCGGGTCCCCGCTCCTCCCCGGAGCGCTCGCTTCACTCTCCCCGCGGCAGCGCTCCGGTCACGTCCTCTGACCCGGGGCGCTGCGATTCCGCTGCCAGCCGGGATGCGATCCGCGATGCGGGTAGCGCCCGCTCGCGATGCGCACCCCGGCTCCCCTACCTGACTCGCTCTCCGTCTGTTCTGTCCCGGCGCGCGCGGCCCCGCTCCCTAGGGCGCGCGCGCGCCGGGTCTCTGCGATTTAAAGGGCCACTGCGCCGCTGATTGGCGCAGTGGTTCCAATTAGTATATTCACCTGTGCACTTCCCTATATCACCTCACTTCCCCTGCACTCCCTTGCCGGATCTTGTTGCCTTAGTGCCAGTGAAAGCGTTCCTTGTGTGTTCCTTGCCTGTGTTTCCAGACCTTCTGCCGTTGCCCCTGACTACGATCCTTGCTGCCTGCCCCGACCTTCTGCTACGTCCGACCTTGCTTTTGCCTACTCCCTTGTACCGCGCCTATCTTCAGCAGCCAGAGAGGTGAGCCGTTGCTAGTGGATACGACCTGGTCACTACCGCCGCAGCAAGACCATCCCGCTTTGCGGCGGGCTCTGGTGAAAACCAGTAGTGGCTTAGAACCGGTCCACTAGCACGGTCCACGCCAATCCCTCTCTGGCACAGAGGATCCACTACCTGCCAGCCGGCATCGTGACACTACAGAAGAGGTATAGAGATGGGAGACTCCCTACAGAAGAGGTATAGACACGGGGGACTCCCTACAGAAGAGGTATAGACAGGAGGACTCCCTACAGAAGAGGTATAGACACCGAGGACTCCCTACAGAAGAGGTATAGACACCGAGGACTCCCTACAGAAGAGGTATAGACACGTGGACTCCCTACAGAAGAGGTATAGACACGGGGGACTCCCTACAGAAGAAGTATAGACACGGAGGACTCCCTACAGAAGAGGTATAGACACGGGGGACTCCCTACAGAAGAGGTATAGACACCGAGGACTCCCTACAGAAGAGGTATAGACACGTGGACTCCCTACAGAAGAGGTATAGACACGGGGGACTCCCTACAGAAGAGGTATAGACACCGAGGACTCCCTACAGAAGAGGTATAGACACGTGGACTCCCTACAGAAGAGGTATACACACGGGGGACTCCCTACAGAAGAGGTATAGACACTGAGGACTCCCTACAGAAGAGGTATAGACACCGAGGACTCCCTACAGAAGAGGTATAGACACGTGGACTCCCTACAGAAGAGGTATAGACACGGGGGACTCCCTACAGAAGAGGTATACACACGGGGGACTCCCTACAGAAGAGGTATAGACATGGGAGACTCCCTACAGAAGAGGCATAGACACGGGGTACTCCCTACAGAAGAGGCATAGACACGGGGGACTCCCTACAGAAGAGGCATAGACACGGGGTACTCCCTACAGAAGAGGCATAGACACGGGGGACTCCCTACAGAAGAGGTATACACACGGGGGAATCCCTACAGAAGAGGTATAGACACGGGAAACTCCCTACAGAAGAGGTATACACACGGAGGACTCCCTACAGAAGAGGTATAGACACGGGAGACTCCCTACTCAAGGGTTATAGACACAGGAGACACCCTACAGAAGAGGTATAGACACGGAAGAATCCCTACAGAAGAGGTATAGACACCGAGGACTCCCTACAGAAGAGGTATAGACACGGGGGACTCTCTACAGAAGAGGTATAGACATGGGAGACTCCCTACAGAAGAGGTATAGACACCGAGGACTCCCTACAGAAGAGGTATAGACACAGGAGACTCCCTACAGAAGAGGTATAGACAGGAGGACTCCCTACAGAAGAGTTATAGACACGGGAGACTCCCTACAGAAGAGGTATAGACACGGGAAACTCCCTACAGAAGAGGTATAGACACGAGGACTCCCTACAGAAGAGGTATAGACACGGGGGACTCCCTACAGAAGAGGTATAGACACGGGAGACTCTCTACAGAAGAGGTATAGACACGGGAAACTCCCTACAGAAGAGGTATAGACATGGGGGCTCCCTACAGAAGAGGTATAAACACCGAGGACTCCCTACAGAAGAGGTATAGACACGAGGGACTCCCTACAGAAGAGGTATAGACACGGAGGACTCCCTACAGAATAGGTATAGACACCGAGGACTCCCTACAGAAGAGGTATAGACACCGAGGACTCCCTACAGAAGAGGTATAGACATGGGAGACTCCCTACAGAAGAGGTATAGACACGGGAAACTCCCTACAGAAGAGGTATAGACACGGGAGACTCCCTACAGAAGAGGTATAGACATGGGAGACTCCCTACAGAAGAGGTATAGACACGGGAGACTCCCTACAGAAGAGGTATAGACACGGGAGACTCCCTACAGAAGAGGTATAGACACAGAGGACTCCCTACAGAAGAGTTATAGACACGGGAGACTCCCTACAGAAGAGGTATAGACACAGGAGACTCCCTACAGAAGAGTTATAGACACGGGAGATTCCCTACAGAAGAGGTATAGACACGGGGGACTCCCTACAGAAGAGGTATAGACACGGGAGACTCCCTACAGAAGAGGTATAGACACCGAGGACTCCCTACAAAAGAGGTATAGACACGGAGGACTCCCTACAGAAGAGGTATAGACACAGGAGACTCCCTACAGAAGAGGTATAGACAGGAGGACTCCCTACAGAAGAGGTATAGACACGGGAGACTCCCTACAGAAGAGGTATAGACACGGGGGACTCCCTACAGAAGAGGTATAGACATGGGAGACTCCCTACAGAAGAGGTATAGACACGGGGGACTCCCTACAGAAGAGGTATAGACATGGGAGACTCCCTACAGAAGAGGTATAGAGACGGGAAACTCCCTACAGAAGAGGTATAGACACGGGGGACTCCCTACAGAAGAGGTATAGACACGGAGGACTCCCTACAGAAGAGGTATAGACACGGAGGACTCCCTACAGAAGAGGTATAGACACGGGGGACTCCCTACAGAAGAGGTATAGACACCGAGGACTCTCTACAGAAGAGGTATAGACATGGGAGACTCCCTACAGAAGAGGTATAGACACTACAGACTCCCTACAGAAGAGGTATAGACACGGGGGACTCCCTACAGAAGAGGTATAGACACGGGAGACTCCCTACAGAAGAGGTATAGACACGGGGGACTCCCTACAGAAGAGGTATAGACACGGGGGACTCCCTACAGAAGAGGTATAGACACGGGGGACTCCCTACAGAAGAGGTATAGACACGGGAGACTCCCTACAGAAGAGGTATAGACACGGGGGACTCCCTACAGAAGAGGTATAGACACGGGGGACTCCCTACAGAAGAGGTATACACACGGGGGACTCCCTACAGAAGAGGTATAGACACGGAGGACTCTCTACAGAAGAGGTATAGACATCGAGGACTCTCTACAGAAGAGGTATAGACATGGGAGACTCCCTACAGAAGAGGTATAGACACGGAGGACTCCCTACAGAAGAGGTATAGACAGGAGGACTCCCTACAGAAGAGGTATAGACACGGAGGACTCCCTACAGAAGAGGTATAGACAGGAGGACTCCCTACAGAAGAGGTATAGACACAGAGGACTCCCTACAGAAGAGGTATAGACACGGGAGACTCCCTACAGAAGAGGTATAGACACGGGGGACTCCCTACAGAAGAGGTATAGACAGGAGGACTCCCTACAGAAGAGGTATAGACACAGAGGACTCCCTACAGAAGAGGTATAGACACGGGAGACTCCCTACAGAAGAGGTATAGACACGGGGGACTCCCTACAGAAGAGGTATAGACATGGGAGACTCCCTACAGAAGAGGTATAGACACCGAGGACTCCCTACAAAAGAGGTATAGACATGGGAGACTCCCTACAGAAGAGGTATAGAGACGGGAAACTCCCTACAGAAGAGGTATAGACACGGGGGACTCCCTACAGAAGAGATATAGACACGGAGGACTCCCTACAGAAGAGGTATAGACATGGGAGACTCCCTACAGAAGAGGTATAGACACGGGGGACTCCCTACAGAAGAGGTATAGACATGGGAGACTCCGTACAGAAGAGGTATAGAGACGGGAAACTCCCTACAGAAGAGGTATAGACACGGGGGACTCCCTACAGAAGAGGTATAGACACGGGAGACTCCCTACAGAAGAGGTATAGACAAGGGAGACTCCCTACAGAAGAGGTATAGACACGGGAGACTCCCTACAGAAGAGGTATAGACACAGAGGACTCCCTACAGAAGAGTTATAGACACGGGAGACTCCCTACAGAAGAGGTATAGACACAGGAGACTCCCTACAGAAGAGTTATAGACACGGGAGATTCCCTACAGAAGAGGTATAGACACGGGGGACTCCCTACAGAAGAGGTATAGACATGGGAGACTCCCTACAGAAGAGGTATAGACATGGGAGACTCCCTACAGAAGAGGTATAGACACGGGAAACTCCCTACAGAAGAGGTATAGACACGGGAGACTCCCTACAGAAGAGGTATAGACAAGGGAGACTCCCTACAGAAGAGGTATAGACACGGGAGACTCCCTACAGAAGAGGTATAGACACAGAGGACTCCCTACAGAAGAGTTATAGACACGGGAGACTCCCTACAGAAGAGGTATAGACACAGGAGACTCCCTACAGAAGAGTTATAGACACGGGAGATTCCCTACAGAAGAGGTATAGACACGGGGGACTCCCTACAGAAGAGGTATAGACACGGGAGACTCCCTACAGAAGAGGTATAGACACGGGGGACTCCCTACAGAAGAGGTATAGACATGGGAGACTCCCTACAGAAGAGGTATAGAGACGGGAAACTCCCTACAGAAGAGGTATAGACACGGGGGACTCCCTACAGAAGAGGTATAGACACGGAGGACTCCCTACAGAAGAGGTATAGACACGGGGGACTCCCTACAGAAGAGGTATAGACACCGAGGACTCTCTACAGAAGAGGTATAGACATGGGAGACTCCCTACAGAAGAGGTATAGACACCGAGGACTCCCTACAGAAGAGGTATAGACACTAGAGACTCCCTACAGAAGAGGTATAGACACTAGAGACTCCCTACAGAAGAGGTATAGACACGGGGGACTCCCTACAGAAGAGGTATAGACACGGGGAACTCCCTACAGAAGAGGTATAGACACCGAGGACTCTCTACAGAAGAGGTATAGACACCGAGGACTCTCTACAGAAGAGGTATAGACACCGAGGACTCTCTACAGAAGAGGTATAGACACCGAGGACTCTCTACAGAAGAGGTATAGACACGAGGGACTCCCTACAGAAGAGGTATAGACACGGGGAACTCCCTACAGAAGAGGTATAGACACCGAGGACTCTCTACAGAAGAGGTATAGACACCGAGGACTCTCTACAGAAGAGGTATAGACACCGAGGACTCTCTACAGAAGAGGTATAGACACCGAGGACTCTCTACAGAAGAGGTATAGAGACGGGAAACTCCCTACAGAAGAGGTATAGACACGGGGGACTCCCTACAGAAGAGGTATAGACACGGAGGACTCCCTACAGAAGAGGTATAGACACGGGGGACTCCCTACAGAAGAGGTATAGACACCGAGGACTCTCTACAGAAGAGGTATAGACATGGGAGACTCCCTACAGAAGAGGTATAGACACCGAGGACTCCCTACAGAAGAGGTATAGACACTAGAGACTCCCTACAGAAGAGGTATAGACACTAGAGACTCCCTACAGAAGAGGTATAGACACGGGGGACTCCCTACAGAAGAGGTATAGACACGGGGAACTCCCTACAGAAGAGGTATAGACACCGAGGACTCTCTACAGAAGAGGTATAGACACCGAGGACTCTCTACAGAAGAGGTATAGACACCGAGGACTCTCTACAGAAGAGGTATAGACACCGAGGACTCTCTACAGAAGAGGTATAGACACGAGGGACTCCCTACAGAAGAGGTATAGACACGGGGAACTCCCTACAGAAGAGGTATAGACACCGAGGACTCTCTACAGAAGAGGTATAGACACCGAGGACTCTCTACAGAAGAGGTATAGACACCGAGGACTCTCTACAGAAGAGGTATAGACACCGAGGACTCTCTACAGAAGAGGTATAGACACCGAGGACTCTCTACAGAAGAGGTATAGACACCGAGGACTCTCTACAGAAGAGGTATAGACACGAGGGACTCCCTACAGAAGAGGTATAGACACTAGAGACTCCCTACAGAAGAGGTATAGACACGAGGGACTCCCTACAGAAGAGGTATAGACACGGAGGACTCCCTACAAAAGAGGTATAGACACGGGAGACTCCCTACAGAAGAGGTATAGACACGGGGGACTCCCTACAGAAGAAGTATAGACACGGAGGACTCCCTACAGAAGAGGTATAGACATGGGAGACTCCCTACAGAAGAGGTATAGACACGGGGGACTCCCTACAGAAGAGGTATAGACAGGAGGACTCCCTACAAAAGAGGTATAGACACGGAGGACTCCCTACAGAAGAGGTATAGACAGGAGGACTCCCTACAGAAGAGGTATAGACACCGAGGACTCCCTACAGAAGAGGTATAGACACCGAGGACTCCCTACAGAAGAGGTATAGACACGTGGACTCCCTACAGAAGAGGTATAGACACGGGGGACTCCCTACAGAAGAAGTATAGACACGGAGGACTCCCTACAGAAGAGGTATAGACATGGGAGACTCCCTACAGAAGAGGTATAGACACGGGGGACTCCCTACAGAAGAGGTATAGACAGGAGGACTCCCTACAGAAGAGGTATAGACACCGAGGACTCCCTACAGAAGAGGTATAGACACCGAGGACTCCCTACAGAAGAGGTATAGACACGTGGACTCCCTACAGAAGAGGTATAGACACGGGGGACTCCCTACAGAAGAAGTATAGACACGGAGGACTCCCTACAGAAGAGGTATAGACACGGGGGACTCCCTACAGAAGAGGTATAGACACCGAGGACTCCCTACAGAAGAGGTATAGACACGTGGACTCCCTACAGAAGAGGTATAGACACGGGGGACTCCCTACAGAAGAGGTATAGACACCGAGGACTCCCTACAGAAGAGGTATAGACACGTGGACTCCCTACAGAAGAGGTATACACACGGGGGACTCCCTACAGAAGAGGTATAGACACTGAGGACTCCCTACAGAAGAGGTATAGACACCAAGGACTCCCTACAGAAGAGGTAAAGACACGTGGACTCCCTACAGAAGAGGTATAGACACGGGGGACTCCCTACAGAAGAGGTATACACACGGGGGACTCCCTACAGAAGAGGTATAGACACGGGGGACTCCCTACAGAAGAGGCATAGACACGGGGTACTCCCTACAGAAGAGGCATAGACACGGGGGACTCCCTACAGAAGAGGTATACACACGGGGGAATCCCTACAGAAGAGGTATAGACACGGGAAACTCCCTACAGAAGAGGTATACACACGGGGGACTCCCTACAGAAGAGGTATAGACACGGAAGAATCCCTACAGAAGAGGTATAGACACCGAGGACTCTCTACAGAAGAGGTATAGACAGGAGGACTCCCTACAGAATAGGTATAGACACCGAGAACTCCCTACAGAAGAGGTATAGACACGGGGGACTCTCTACAGAAGAGGTATAGACATGGGAGACTCCCTACAGAAGAGGTATAGACACCGAGGACTCCCTACAGAAGAGGTATAGACACAGGAGACTCCCTACAGAAGAGGTATAGACAGGAGGACTCCCTACAGAAGAGTTATAGACACGGGAGACTCCCTACAGAAGAGGTATAGACACGGGAAACTCCCTACAGAAGAGGTATAGACACGAGGACTCCCTACAGAAGAGGTATAGACACGGGGGACTCCCTACAGAAGAGGTATAGACACGGGAGACTCTCTACAGAAGAGGTATAGACACGGGAAACTCCCTACAGAAGAGGTATAGACATGGGGGCTCCCTACAGAAGAGGTATAAACACCGAGGACTCCCTACAGAAGAGGTATAGACACGAGGGACTCCCTACAGAAGAGGTATAGACACGGAGGACTCCCTACAGAATAGGTATAGACACCGAGGACTCCCTACAGAAGAGGTATAGACACGGAGGACTCCCTACAGAAGAGGTATAGACATGGGAGACTCCCTACAGAAGAGGTATAGACACGGGAAACTCCCTACAGAAGAGGTATAGACACGGGAGACTCCCTACAGAAGAGGTATAGACAAGGGAGACTCCCTACAGAAGAGGTATAGACACGGGGGACTCCCTACAGAAGAGGTATAGACATGGGAGACTCCCTACAGAAGAGGTATAGAGACGGGAAACTCCCTACAGAAGAGGTATAGACACGGGGGACTCCCTACAGAAGAGGTATAGACACAGAGGACTCCCTACAGAAGAGTTATAGACACGGGAGACTCCCTACAGAAGAGGTATAGACACAGGAGACTCCCTACAGAAGAGTTATAGACACGGGAGATTCCCTACAGAAGAGGTATAGACACGGGGGACTCCCTACAGAAGAGGTATAGACACGGGAGACTCCCTACAGAAGAGGTATAGACACCGAGGACTCCCTACAAAAGAGGTATAGACACGGAGGACTCCCTACAGAAGAGGTATAGACACAGGAGACTCCCTACAGAAGAGGTATAGACAGGAGGACTCCCTACAGAAGAGGTATAGACACGGGAGACTCCCTACAGAAGAGGTATAGACACGGGGGACTCCCTACAGAAGAGGTATAGACATGGGAGACTCCCTACAGAAGAGGTATAGACACGGGGGACTCCCTACAGAAGAGGTATAGACATGGGAGACTCCCTACAGAAGAGGTATAGAGACGGGAAACTCCCTACAGAAGAGGTATAGACACGGGGGACTCCCTACAGAAGAGGTATAGACACGGAGGACTCCCTACAGAAGAGGTATAGACACGGAGGACTCCCTACAGAAGAGGTATAGACACGGGGGACTCCCTACAGAAGAGGTATAGACACCGAGGACTCTCTACAGAAGAGGTATAGACATGGGAGACTCCCTACAGAAGAGGTATAGACACTACAGACTCCCTACAGAAGAGGTATAGACACGGGGGACTCCCTACAGAAGAGGTATAGACACGGGAGACTCCCTACAGAAGAGGTATAGACACGGGGGACTCCCTACAGAAGAGGTATAGACACGGGGGACTCCCTACAGAAGAGGTATAGACACGGGGGACTCCCTACAGAAGAGGTATAGACACGGGAGACTCCCTACAGAAGAGGTATAGACACGGGGGACTCCCTACAGAAGAGGTATAGACACGGGGGACTCCCTACAGAAGAGGTATACACACGGGGGACTCCCTACAGAAGAGGTATAGACACGGAGGACTCTCTACAGAAGAGGTATAGACATCGAGGACTCTCTACAGAAGAGGTATAGACATGGGAGACTCCCTACAGAAGAGGTATAGACACGGAGGACTCCCTACAGAAGAGGTATAGACAGGAGGACTCCCTACAGAAGAGGTATAGACACAGAGGACTCCCTACAGAAGAGGTATAGACAGGAGGACTCCCTACAGAAGAGGTATAGACACAGAGGACTCCCTACAGAAGAGGTATAGACACGGGAGACTCCCTACAGAAGAGGTATAGACACGGGGGACTCCCTACAGAAGAGGTATAGACATGGGAGACTCCCTACAGAAGAGGTATAGACACGGGGGACTCCCTACAGAAGAGGTATAGACATGGGAGACTCCCTACAGAAGAGGTATAGAGACGGGAAACTCCCTACAGAAGAGGTATAGACACGGGGGACTCCCTACAGAAGAGGTATAGACATGGGAGACTCCCTACAGAAGAGGTATAGACACCGAGGACTCCCTACAAAAGAGGTATAGACATGGGAGACTCCCTACAGAAGAGGTATAGAGACGGGAAACTCCCTACAGAAGAGGTATAGAGACGGGGGACTCCCTACAGAAGAGGTATAGACAAGGGAGACTCCCTACAGAAGAGGTATAGAGACGGGAAACTCCCTACAGAAGAGACGGGGGACTCCCTACAGAAGAGATATAGACACGGAGGACTCCCTACAGAAGAGGTATAGACATGGGAGACTCCCTACAGAAGAGGTATAGATACGGGGGACTCCCTACAGAAGAGGTATAGACATGGGAGACTCCGTACAGAAGAGGTATAGAGACGGGAAACTCCCTACAGAAGAGGTATAGACACGGGGGACTCCCTACAGAAGAGGTATAGACACGGAGGACTCCCTACAGAAGAGGTATAGACATGGGAGACTCCCTACAGAAGAGGTATAGACACGGGAAACTCCCTACAGAAGAGGTATAGACATGGGGGACTCCCTACAGAAGAGGTATAGACACGGGGGACTCCCTACAGAAGAGGTATAGACACGGGAGACTCCCTACAGAAGAGGTATAGACAAGGGAGACTCCCTACAGAAGAGGTATAGACACGGGAGACTCCCTACAGAAGAGGTATAGACACAGAGGACTCCCTACAGAAGAGTTATAGACACGGGAGACTCCCTACAGAAGAGGTATAGACACGGGGGACTCCCTACAGAAGAGGTATAGACACCGAGGACTCCCTACAAAAGAGGTATAGACACGGAGGACTCCCTACAGAAGAGGTATAGACACGGGAGACTCCCTACAGAAGAGGTATAGACACAGAGGACTCCCTACAGAAGAGTTATAGACACGGGAGACTCCCTACAGAAGAGGTATAGACACGGGGGACTCCCTACAGAAGAGGTATAGACACGGGGGACTCCCTACAGAAGAGGTATACACACGGGGGACTCCCTACAGAAGAGGTATAGACACGGAGGACTCTCTACAGAAGAGGTATAGACATCGAGGACTCTCTACAGAAGAGGTATAGACATGGGAGACTCCCTACAGAAGAGGTATAGACACGGAGGACTCCCTACAGAAGAGGTATAGACAGGAGGACTCCCTACAGAAGAGGTATAGACACGGAGGACTCCCTACAGAAGAGGTATAGACAGGAGGACTCCCTACAGAAGAGGTATAGACACAGAGGACTCCCTACAGAAGAGGTATAGACACGGGAGACTCCCTACAGAAGAGGTATAGACACGGGGGACTCCCTACAGAAGAGGTATAGACAGGAGGACTCCCTACAGAAGAGGTATAGACACAGAGGACTCCCTACAGAAGAGGTATAAACACGGGAGACTCCCTACAGAAGAGGTATAGACACGGGGGACTCCCTACAGAAGAGGTATAGACATGGGAGACTCCCTACAGAAGAGGTATAGACACCGAGGACTCCCTACAAAAGAGGTATAGACATGGGAGACTCCCTACAGAAGAGGTATAGAGACGGGAAACTCCCTACAGAAGAGGTATAGACACGGGGGACTCCCTACAGAAGAGATATAGACACGGAGGACTCCCTACAGAAGAGGTATAGACATGGGAGACTCCCTACAGAAGAGGTATAGACACGGGGGACTCCCTACAGAAGAGGTATAGACATGGGAGACTCCGTACAGAAGAGGTATAGAGACGGGAAACTCCATACAGAAGAGGTATAGACACGGGGGACTCCCTACAGAAGAGGTATAGACACGGAGGACTCCCTACAGAAGAGGTATAGACATGGGAGACTCCCTACAGAAGAGGTATAGACACGGGAAACTCCCTACAGAAGAGGTATAGACACGGGAGACTCCCTACAGAAGAGGTATAGACAAGGGAGACTCCCTACAGAAGAGGTATAGACACGGGAGACTCCCTACAGAAGAGGTATAGACACAGAGGACTCCCTACAGAAGAGTTATAGACACGGGAGACTCCCTACAGAAGAGGTATAGACACAGGAGACTCCCTACAGAAGAGTTATAGACACGGGAGATTCCCTACAGAAGAGGTATAGACACGGGGGACTCCCTACAGAAGAGGTATAGACACGGGAGACTCCCTACAGAAGAGGTATAGACACCGAGGACTCCCTACAAAAGAGGTATAGACACGGAGGACTCCCTACAGAAGAGGTATAGACACAGGAGACTCCCTACAGAAGAGGTATAGACAGGAGGACTCCCTACAGAAGAGGTATAGACACGGGAGACTCCCTACAGAAGAGGTATAGACACGGGGGACTCCCTACAGAAGAGGTATAGACATGGGAGACTCCCTACAGAAGAGGTATAGAGACGGGAAACTCCCTACAGAAGAGGTATAGACACGGGGGACTCCCTACAGAAGAGGTATAGACACGGAGGACTCCCTACAGAAGAGGTATAGACACGGGGGATTCCCTACAGAAGAGGTATAGACACCGAGGACTCTCTACAGAAGAGGTATAGACATGGGAGACTCCCTACAGAAGAGGTATAGACACCGAGGACTCCCTACAGAAGAGGTATAGACACTAGAGACTCCCTACAGAAGAGGTATAGACACTAGAGACTCCCTACAGAAGAGGTATAGACACGGGGGACTCCCTACAGAAGAGGTATAGACACGGGGAACTCCCTACAGAAGAGGTATAGACACCGAGGACTCTCTACAGAAGAGGTATAGACACCGAGGACTCTCTACAGAAGAGGTATAGACACCGAGGACTCTCTACAGAAGAGGTATAGACACCGAGGACTCTCTACAGAAGAGGTATAGACACGAGGGACTCCCTACAGAAGAGGTATAGACACGGGGAACTCCCTACAGAAGAGGTATAGACACCGAGGACTCTCTACAGAAGAGGTATAGACACCGAGGACTCTCTACAGAAGAGGTATAGACACCGAGGACTCTCTACAGAAGAGGTATAGACACCGAGGACTCTCTACAGAAGAGGTATAGACACCGAGGACTCTCTACAGAAGAGGTATAGACACGAGGGACTCCCTACAGAAGATGTATAGACACTAGAGACTCCCTACAGAAGAGGTATAGACACGAGGGACTCCCTACAGAAGAGGTATAGACACGGAGGACTCCCTACAAAAGAGGTATAGACACGGGAGACTCCCTACAGAAGAGGTATAGACACGGGGGACTCCCTACAGAAGAAGTATAGACACGGAGGACTCCCTACAGAAGAGGTATAGACATGGGAGACTCCCTACAGAAGAGGTATAGACACGGGGGACTCCCTACAGAAGAGGTATAGACAGGAGGACTCCCTACAAAAGAGGTATAGACACGGAGGACTCCCTACAGAAGAGGTATAGACAGGAGGACTCCCTACAGAAGAGGTATAGACACCGAGGACTCCCTACAGAAGAGGTATAGACACCGAGGACTCCCTACAGAAGAGGTATAGACACGTGGACTCCCTACAGAAGAGGTATAGACACGGGGGACTCCCTACAGAAGAAGTATAGACACGGAGGACTCCCTACAGAAGAGGTATAGACATGGGAGACTCCCTACAGAAGAGGTATAGACACGGGGGACTCCCTACAGAAGAGGTATAGACAGGAGGACTCCCTACAGAAGAGGTATAGACACCGAGGACTCCCTACAGAAGAGGTATAGACACCGAGGACTCCCTACAGAAGAGGTATAGACACGTGGACTCCCTACAGAAGAGGTATAGACACGGGGGACTCCCTACAGAAGAAGTATAGACACGGAGGACTCCCTACAGAAGAGGTATAGACACGGGGGACTCCCTACAGAAGAGGTATAGACACCGAGGACTCCCTACAGAAGAGGTATAGACACGTGGACTCCCTACAGAAGAGGTATAGACACGGGGGACTCCCTACAGAAGAGGTATAGACACCGAGGACTCCCTACAGAAGAGGTATAGACACGTGGACTCCCTACAGAAGAGGTATACACACGGGGGACTCCCTACAGAAGAGGTATAGACACTGAGGACTCCCTACAGAAGAGGTATAGACACCGAGGACTCCCTACAGAAGAGGTAAAGACACGTGGACTCCCTACAGAAGAGGTATAGACACGGGGGACTCCCTACAGAAGAGGTATACACACGGGGGACTCCCTACAGAAGAGGTATAGACACGGGGGACTCCCTACAGAAGAGGCATAGACACGGGGTACTCCCTACAGAAGAGGCATAGACACGGGGGACTCCCTACAGAAGAGGTATACACACGGGGGAATCCCTACAGAAGAGGTATAGACACGGGAAACTCCCTACAGAAGAGGTATACACACGGAGGACTCCCTACAGAAGAGGTATAGACACGGGAGACTCCCTACTCAAGGGTTATAGACACAGGAGACACCCTACAGAAGAGGTATAGACACGGAAGAATCCCTACAGAAGAGGTATAGACACCGAGGACTCTCTACAGAAGAGGTATAGACAGGAGGACTCCCTACAGAATAGGTATAGACACCGAGAACTCCCTACAGAAGAGGTATAGACACGGGGGACTCTCTACAGAAGAGGTATAGACATGGGAGACTCCCTACAGAAGAGGTATAGACACCGAGGACTCCCTACAGAAGAGGTATAGACACAGGAGACTCCCTACAGAAGAGGTATAGACAGGAGGACTCCCTACAGAAGAGTTATAGACACGGGAGACTCCCTACAGAAGAGGTATAGACACGGGAAACTCCCTACAGAAGAGGTATAGACACGAGGACTCCCTACAGAAGAGGTATAGACACGGGGGACTCCCTACAGAAGAGGTATAGACACGGGAGACTCTCTACAGAAGAGGTATAGACACGGGAAACTCCCTACAGAAGAGGTATAGACATGGGGGCTCCCTACAGAAGAGGTATAAACACCGAGGACTCCCTACAGAAGAGGTATAGACACGAGGGACTCCCTACAGAAGAGGTATAGACACGGAGGACTCCCTACAGAATAGGTATAGACACCGAGGACTCCCTACAGAAGAGGTATAGACACGGAGGACTCCCTACAGAAGAGGTATAGACATGGGAGACTCCCTACAGAAGAGGTATAGACACGGGAAACTCCCTACAGAAGAGGTATAGACACGGGAGACTCCCTACAGAAGAGGTATAGACAAGGGAGACTCCCTACAGAAGAGGTATAGACACGGGGGACTCCCTACAGAAGAGGTATAGACATGGGAGACTCCCTACAGAAGAGGTATAGAGACGGGAAACTCCCTACAGAAGAGGTATAGACACGGGGGACTCCCTACAGAAGAGGTATAGACACAGAGGACTCCCTACAGAAGAGTTATAGACACGGGAGACTCCCTACAGAAGAGGTATAGACACAGGAGACTCCCTACAGAAGAGTTATAGACACGGGAGATTCCCTACAGAAGAGGTATAGACACGGGGGACTCCCTACAGAAGAGGTATAGACACCGAGGACTCCCTACAAAAGAGGTATAGACACGGAGGACTCCCTACAGAAGAGGTATAGACACAGGAGACTCCCTACAGAAGAGGTATAGACAGGAGGACTCCCTACAGAAGAGGTATAGACACGGGAGACTCCCTACAGAAGAGGTATAGACACGGGGGACTCCCTACAGAAGAGGTATAGACATGGGAGACTCCCTACAGAAGAGGTATAGACACGGGGGACTCCCTACAGAAGAGGTATAGACATGGGAGACTCCCTACAGAAGAGGTATAGAGACGGGAAACTCCCTACAGAAGAGGTATAGACACGGGGGACTCCCTACAGAAGAGGTATAGACACGGAGGACTCCCTACAGAAGAGGTATAGACACGGAGGACTCCCTACAGAAGAGGTATAGACACGGGGGACTCCCTACAGAAGAGGTATAGACACCGAGGACTCTCTACAGAAGAGGTATAGACATGGGAGACTCCCTACAGAAGAGGTATAGACACTACAGACTCCCTACAGAAGAGGTATAGACACGGGGGACTCCCTACAGAAGAGGTATAGACACGGGAGACTCCCTACAGAAGAGGTATAGACACGGGGGACTCCCTACAGAAGAGGTATAGACACGGGGGACTCCCTACAGAAGAGGTATAGACACGGGGGACTCCCTACAGAAGAGGTATAGACACGGGAGACTCCCTACAGAAGAGGTATAGACACGGGGGACTCCCTACAGAAGAGGTATAGACACGGGGGACTCCCTACAGAAGAGGTATACACACGGGGGACTCCCTACAGAAGAGGTATAGACACGGAGGACTCTCTACAGAAGAGGTATAGACATCGAGGACTCTCTACAGAAGAGGTATAGACATGGGAGACTCCCTACAGAAGAGGTATAGACACGGAGGACTCCCTACAGAAGAGGTATAGACAGGAGGACTCCCTACAGAAGAGGTATAGACACAGAGGACTCCCTACAGAAGAGGTATAGACAGGAGGACTCCCTACAGAAGAGGTATAGACACAGAGGACTCCCTACAGAAGAGGTATAGACACGGGAGACTCCCTACAGAAGAGGTATAGACACGGGGGACTCCCTACAGAAGAGGTATAGACATGGGAGACTCCCTACAGAAGAGGTATAGACACGGGGGACTCCCTACAGAAGAGGTATAGACATGGGAGACTCCCTACAGAAGAGGTATAGAGACGGGAAACTCCCTACAGAAGAGGTATAGACACGGGGGACTCCCTACAGAAGAGGTATAGACATGGGAGACTCCCTACAGAAGAGGTATAGACACCGAGGACTCCCTACAAAAGAGGTATAGACATGGGAGACTCCCTACAGAAGAGGTATAGAGACGGGAAACTCCCTACAGAAGAGGTATAGAGACGGGGGACTCCCTACAGAAGAGGTATAGACAAGGGAGACTCCCTACAGAAGAGGTATAGAGACGGGAAACTCCCTACAGAAGAGGTATAGACACGGGGGACTCCCTACAGAAGAGATATAGACACGGAGGACTCCCTACAGAAGAGGTATAGACATGGGAGACTCCCTACAGAAGAGGTATAGATACGGGGGACTCCCTACAGAAGAGGTATGGACATGGGAGACTCCGTACAGAAGAGGTATAGAGACGGGAAACTCCCTACAGAAGAGGTATAGACACGGGGGACTCCCTACAGAAGAGGTATAGACACGGAGGACTCCCTACAGAAGAGGTATAGACATGGGAGACTCCCTACAGAAGAGGTATAGACACGGGAAACTCCCTACAGAAGAGGTATAGACACGGGAGACTCCCTACAGAAGAGGTATAGACAAGGGAGACTCCCTACAGAAGAGGTATAGACACGGGAGACTCCCTACAGAAGAGGTATAGACACAGAGGACTCCCTACAGAAGAGTTATAGACACGGGAGACTCCCTACAGAAGAGGTATAGACACGGGGGACTCCCTACAGAAGAGGTATAGACACCGAGGACTCCCTACAAAAGAGGTATAGACACGGAGGACTCCCTACAGAAGAGGTATAGACACAGGAGACTCCCTACAGAAGAGGTATAGACAGGAGGACTCCCTACAGAAGAGGTATAGACACGGGAGACTCCCTACAGAAGAGGTATAGACACGGGGGACTCCCTACAGAAGAGGTATAGACATGGGAGACTCCCTACAGAAGAGGTAGAGAGACGGGAAACTCCCTACAGAAGAGGTATAGACACGGGGGACTCCCTACAGAAGAGGTATAGACACGGAGGACTCCCTACAGAAGAGGTATAGACACGGGGGACTCCCTACAGAAGAGTTATAGACACGGAGGACTCTCTACAGAAGAGGTATAGACATGGGAGACTCCCTACAGAAGAGGTATAGACACTACAGACTCCCTACAGAAGAGGTATAGACACGGGAGACTCCCTACAGAAGAGGTATAGACACGGGGGACTCCCTACAGAAGAGGTATAGACACGGGGGACTCCCTACAGAAGAGGTATAGACACGGGGGACTCCCTACAGAAGAGGTATACACACGGGGGACTCCCTACAGAAGAGGTATAGACACCGAGGACTCCCTACAGAAGAGGTATAGACACGGAGGACTCTCTACAGAAGAGGTATAGACATCGAGGACTCTCTACAGAAGAGGTATAGACATGGGAGACTCCCTACAGAAGAGGTATAGACACGGAGGACTCCCTACAGAAGAGGTATAGACAGGAGGACTCCCTACAGAAGAGGTATAGACACAGAGGACTCCCTACAGAAGAGGTATAGACAGGAGGACTCCCTACAGAAGAGGTATAGACACAGAGGACTCCCTACAGAAGAGGTATAGACACGGGAGACTCCCTACAGAAGAGGTATAGACACGGGGGACTC
The DNA here is from genome assembly GCF_029499605.1 of Hyla sarda. Lineage (NCBI taxonomy): Eukaryota > Metazoa > Chordata > Amphibia > Anura > Hylidae > Hyla > Hyla sarda. Next base: position 515,922 of record NW_026610686.1, read on the forward strand.
CCTACAGAAGAGGTATAGACACAGGAGACTCCCTACAGAAGAGGTATAGACAGGAGGACTCCCTACAGAAGAGGTATAGGCATGGAGGACTCCCTACAGAAGAGGTATAGACACGAGGACTCCCTACAGAAGAGGTATAGACACTGAGGACTCTCTACAGAAGAGGTATAGGCACAGGAGACTCCCTACAGCAAAGGGGTACACACAGGGAATTCCTTAAAGCTGAGGGGTACAGACATGGGGAACTCCCTAAAGCAGAGGTACAGACACAGGGAACTCCCTACACTGGGCGTTATAAGGAGATCCCTACACTGGATATTATCAGGAGATCCCTACACTGGATATTATCAGGAGATCCTTACACTGGATGTTATAAGGAGATCCCTACACTGGATATTATCAGGAGATCCCTACACTGGATATTATCAGGAGATCCTTACACTGGATGTTATAAGGAGATCCCTACACTGGATACTATCGGGAGATCCCTACACTGGATATTATCAGGAGATCCCTACACTGGAGGTTATCAGGAGATCCCTACACTGGAGGTTATCAGGAGATCCCTACACTGGATATTATCAGGAGATCCCTACACTGGATGTTATAAGGAGATCCCTACACTGGAGGTCATCAGGAGATCCCTACACTGGAGGTTATCAGGAGATCCCTACACTGGAGGTTATCAGGAGATCCCTACACTGGAGGTTATCAGGAGATCCATACACTGGATATTATTAGGAGATCCCTACACTTGATATTATTAGGAGATCCCTACACTGGATATTATTAGGAGATCCCTACACTGGATATTATCAGGAGATCCCTACACTGGAGGTTATCAGGAGATCCCTACACTGGATATTATCAGGAGATCCCTACACTGGATATTATCAAGGAGATCCTTACACTGGAGGTTATCAGGAGATCCCTACACTGGATATTATTAGGAGATCCCTACACTGGATATCATTAGGAGATTCCTACGCTGGAGGTTATCAGGAGATCCCTACACTGGATATCATTAGGAGATTCCTACGCTGGAGGTTATCAGGAGATCCCTACACTGGATATCATTAGGAGATTCCTACACTGGAGGTTATCAGGAGATCCCTACACATAGGATTACGATGTGGAGAACCCACAAACCAATGGTGGCAGGTGTGGCATCACACTACACAGGGGGTCACCTACACTGACCACAACCAGAATACAAGTCATGCTGGATACAGGAACTGTGTACTGAGAGGAATAGGGGGTGTCACGGCTGAGGGGTGACACGCCTGAAGCGACATGTACGGAGGCGCCTCCCTAGGGACAACGAAGCTCGGGGAAAAAGAACAAAGGTCTGAAGGGGGTGACGGGGAGAAGCAGAGAAACCAGAGAGAAAATCAACTACAGAAGACTGTAAGAGTGAGGGATGAGAAGGAAAATGGAGGGACAGGTCTGCAGGTGAGTTTAAGGAGGGTCCCATGGGGGATGGAGGGGCAGGTCTGCAGGTCAGTGTTAGGAGGGTCCCATGGTGGATGGAGGGACAGGTCTGCAGGTCAGTGTCAGGAGGGTCCCATGGGGGATGTAGGGGAAGGTCTGCAGCTCAGTGTCAGGTGGGTCAGGTCTGCAAGTCAGTGTAAGGAGGGTCAGGTCTGCAGGTCAGTGTAAGGAGGGTCAGGTCTGCAGGTCAGGAGGGTCCTGTAGGGGATGGAGGGTCATGTCTGCAGGTCAGTGTCAGGAGGGTCAGGTCTGCCGGTCAGGAGGGTCCTGTAGGGGATGGAGGGTCGCATCTACAGGTCAGTGTCAGGAGGGTCAGGTACGCAGGTCAGTGTCAGGAGGGTCAGGTCCGCAGGTCAGTGTAAGAAGGGGCAGGTCTGCAAGTCAGTGTAAGGAGGGTCCCATGGGGGATGGAGGGACAGGTCTGCAGGTCAGTGTCAGGAGGGTCCTGTGGGGGATTGAGGGGCAGGTCTGCAGATCAGTGTCAGGAGGGTCCTGTGGGGGATTGAGGGGCAGGTCAGTGGTATTAGAGATAGATGATTAGGGTCACCTATGTCATGGTGCTCTCAATGGTCTCATACACAGCAGCACTGATGGGATGTGTCTGGATAGTCGGGTTCCTGACTTGTATATTACTCCGGAACAGTAACTTAGTGGGGGTTAGGCAGTCAGATGAAGATGAGGGGGATCTGGATGAATCACATCCACACGTGGTCTCGTACTCACCCGGTATCGGTTGGCGCTGATCTGCTCCACCTGAAATCGCTTTGCACAATTACACTGAGCCACCTGTCTATTGACCTGGAGAAGGAGGAGATCAGTGTTATAGGGAGAGCAGGGCCGCTGATCACGGGCCGGATGTTGATGTTCTCGTTCTCACCTCGTCCTGAATTCTGTCCGCGTCTGCAGTTCTCCTTAGGGGGTCTCTGCTGGGGTGCAGGGCGCTGACAAACTCATAGTAGTCAATGAAGCCATCTCCATTAATGTCAAAGATGTTAGCGACGGCCGTCATCTCCAGGGAGTTCGTAGGGAATCCTGCCGGGAGGTGACACGTCAGTGATGTGGGGGTGAACGCAGGCTATGTCAGCACCAGATCCCTGAGATAATAAGTCATCAGATCCCAGAGATAATAAGTCATCAGATCCCTGAGATAATAAGTCATCAGATCCGTGTGATAATAAGTCATCAGATCCCTGAGATAATAAGTCATCAGATTCCTGAGATAATAAATCATCAGATCCGTGAGATAATAAGTAATCAGATCCTTGAGATAATAAATCATCAGATCCGTGAGATAATAAGTCATCAGATCCTTGAGATAATAAATCATCAGATCCGTGAGATAATAAATCATCAGATCCCTGAGATAATAAATCATCAGATCCCTGAGATAATAAATCATCAGATCCCTGAGATAATAAGTCATCAGATCCCTGAGATAATAAGTCATCAGATTCCTGAGATAATAAGTCATCAGATCCCTGAGATAATAAATCATCAGATCCCTGAGATAATAAGTCATCAGATTCCTGAGATAATAAATCATCAGATCCGTGAGATAATAAGTAATCAGATCCTTGAGATAATAAATCATCAGATCCGTGAGATAATAAGTCATCAGATCCTTGAGATAATAAATCATCAGATCCGTGAGATAATAAATCATCAGATCCCTGAGATAATAAATCATCAGATCCCTGAGATAATAAATCATCAGATCCCTGAGATAATAAGTCATCAGATCCCTGAGATAATAAGTCATCAGATTCCTGAGATAATAAGTCATCAGATCCCTGAGATAATAAATCATCAGATCCCTGAGATAATAAGTAATCAGATCCCTGAGATAATAAATCATCAGATCCGTGAGATAATAAGTCATCAGATTCTTGAGATAATAAGTCATCAGATCCCTGAGATAATAAGTCATGAGATCCCTGAGATAATAAGTCATCAGATCATTGAGATAATAAGTCATGAGATCCCTGAGATAATAAGTCATCAGATCCCTGAGATAATAAGTCATCAGATCCCTGAGATAATAAGTCATCAGATCCCTGAGATAATAAGTCATGAGATCCCTGAGATAATAAGTCATGAGATACCTGAGATAATAAGTCATCAGATCCCTGAGATAATAACTCATCAGATCCCTGAGATAATAAGTCATCAGATCCCTGAGATAATAAGTCATGAGATACCTGAGATTATAAGTCATCAGATCCCTGAGATTATAAGTCATGAGATCCCTGAGATAAGTCATGAGATCCCTGAGATAATAAGTCATGAGATCCCTGAGATAATAACTCATCAGATCCCTGAGATAAGTCATCAGATCCCTGAGATAAGTCATCAGATCCCTGAGATAATAAGTCATGAGATCCCTGAGATAATATGTAATGAGATCCCTAAGATAATAAGTCATCAGATCCCTGAGATAATAAGTCATCAGATCCCTGAGATAATAAGTCATCAGATCCCTGAGATAATAAGTCATCAGATCCCTGAGATAATAAGTCATCAGATCCCTGAGATAATAAGTCATGAGATGCCTGAGATAATAAGTCATCAGATCCCTGAGATAATAAGTCATCAGATCCCTGAGATAATAAGTCATCAGATTCCTGAGATAATAAGTCCTCAGATCCCTGAGATAATAAGTCATCAGATCCGTGAGATAATAAGTCATCAGATCTCTGAGATAATAAGTCATCAGATTCCTGAGATAATAAGTCCTCAGATCCCTGAGATAATAAGGCATCAGATTCCTGAGATAATAAGTCATCAGATCCCGGAGATAATAAGTCATCAGATCCCTGAGATAATAAGTCATCAGATCCCTGAGATAATAAATCATCAGATCCCTGAGATAATAAGTCATCAGATCCCTGAGATAATAAATCATCAGATCCCTGAGATAATAAGACATCAGATCACTGAGATAATAAGTCATCAGATCCCTGAGATAATAAGTCATCAGATCCCTGAGATAATAAGTCATCAGATCCCTGAGATAATAAGTCATCAGATCCCTGACATAATAAGTCATCAGATCCCTGAGATAATAAGTCATCAGATCCCTGAGATAATAAATCATCAGATCCCTGAGATAATAAGACATCAGATCACTGAGATAATAAGTCATCAGATTCCTGGGATAATAAGTCATCAGATCCCTGAGATAATAAATCATCAGATCCCTGAGATAATAAGTCATCAGATCCCTGAGATAATAAGTAATCAGATCCTTGAGATAATAAATCATCAGATCCGTGAGATAATAAGTCATCAGATCCTTGAGATAATAAATCATCAGATCCGTGAGATAATAAATCATCAGATCCCTGAGATAATAAATCATCAGATCCCTGAGATAATAAATCATCAGATCCCTGAGATAATAAGTCATCAGATCCCTGAGATAATAAGTCATCAGATTCCTGAGATAATAAGTCATCAGATCCCTGAGATAATAAATCATCAGATCCCTGAGATAATAAGTCATCAGATTCCTGAGATAATAAATCATCAGATCCGTGAGATAATAAGTAATCAGATCCTTGAGATAATAAATCATCAGATCCGTGAGATAATAAGTCATCAGATCCTTGAGATAATAAATCATCAGATCCGTGAGATAATAAATCATCAGATCCCTGAGATAATAAATCATCAGATCCCTGAGATAATAAATCATCAGATCCCTGAGATAATAAGTCATCAGATCCCTGAGATAATAAGTCATCAGATTCCTGAGATAATAAGTCATCAGATCCCTGAGATAATAAATCATCAGATCCCTGAGATAATAAGTAATCAGATCCCTGAGATAATAAATCATCAGATCCGTGAGATAATAAGTCATCAGATTCTTGAGATAATAAGTCATCAGATCCCTGAGATAATAAGTCATGAGATCCCTGAGATAATAAGTCATCAGATCATTGAGATAATAAGTCATGAGATCCCTGAGATAATAAGTCATCAGATCCCTGAGATAATAAGTCATCAGATCCCTGAGATAATAAGTCATCAGATCCCTGAGATAATAAGTCATGAGATCCCTGAGATAATAAGTCATGAGATACCTGAGATAATAAGTCATCAGATCCCTGAGATAATAACTCATCAGATCCCTGAGATAATAAGTCATCAGATCCCTGAGATAATAAGTCATCAGATCCCTGAGATAATAAGTCATGAGATACCTGAGATTATAAGTCATCAGATCCCTGAGATTATAAGTCATGAGATCCCTGAGATAAGTCATGAGATCCCTGAGATAATAAGTCATGAGATCCCTGAGATAATAACTCATCAGATCCCTGAGATAAGTCATCAGATCCCTGAGATAAGTCATCAGATCCCTGAGATAATAAGTCATGAGATCCCTGAGATAATATGTAATGAGATCCCTAAGATAATAAGTCATCAGATCCCTGAGATAATAAGTCATCAGATCCCTGAGATAATAAGTCATCAGATCCCTGAGATAATAAGTCATCAGATCCCTGAGATAATAAGTCATCAGATCCCTGAGATAATAAGTCATGAGATGCCTGAGATAATAAGTCATCAGATCCCTGAGATAATAAGTCATCAGATCCCTGAGATAATAAGTCATCAGATTCCTGAGATAATAAGTCCTCAGATCCCTGAGATAATAAGTCATCAGATCCGTGAGATAATAAGTCATCAGATCTCTGAGATAATAAGTCATCAGATTCCTGAGATAATAAGTCCTCAGATCCCTGAGATAATAAGGCATCAGATTCCTGAGATAATAAGTCATCAGATCCCTGAGATAATAAGTCATCAGATCCCTGAGATAATAAGTCATCAGATCCCTGAGATAATAAATCATCAGATCCCTGAGATAATAAGTCATCAGATCCCTGAGATAATAAATCATCAGATCCCTGAGATAATAAGACATCAGATCACTGAGATAATAAGTCATCAGATCCCTGAGATAATAAGTCATCAGATCCCTGAGATAATAAGTCATCAGATCCCTGAGATAATAAGTCATCAGATCCCTGACATAATAAGTCATCAGATCCCTGAGATAATAAGTCATCAGATCCCTGAGATAATAAATCATCAGATCCCTGAGATAATAAGACATCAGATCACTGAGATAATAAGTCATCAGATTCCTGGGATAATAAGTCATCAGATCCCTGAGATAATAAATCATCAGATCCCTGAGATAATAAGTCATCAGATCCCTGAGATAATAAGTCATCAGATCTCTGAGATAATAAATCATCAGATTCCTGAGATAATAAGTCATCAGATTCCTGAGATAATAAGTCATCAGATTCCTGAGATAATAAGTCATCAGATCCCTGAGATAATAAGTCATCAGATCCCTGACATAATAAGTCATCAGATCACTGAGATAATAAGTCATCAGATCCCTGACATAATAAGTCATCAGATCCCTGACATAATAAGTCATCAGATCCCTGAGATAATAAATCATCAGATCCCTGAGATAATAAATCATCAGATTCCTGAGATAATAAGTCATCAGATCCCTGAGATAATAAGTCATCAGATTCCTGAGATAATAAGTCATCACATCCCTGAGATAATAAGTCATCAGATCCCTGAGATAATAAGTCATCAGATCCCTGACATAATAAGTCATCAGATCCCTGAGATAATAAGTCATCAGATCCCTGAGATAATAAGTCATCAGATCCCTGACATAATAAGTCATCAGATCACTGAGATAATAAGTCATCAGATCACTGAGATAATAAGTCATCAGATCCCTGAGATAATAAGTCATCAGATCCTTGAGATAATAAATCATCAGATCCCTGAGATAATAAGTCATGAGATCCCTGAGATAATAAGTCATCAGATCCCTGAGATAATAAGTCATCAGATCCCTGAGATAATAAATCATCAGATTCCTGAGATAATAAGTCATCAGATCCCTGAGATAATAAGTCATCAGATCCCTGAGATAATAAGTCATCAGATCCCTGACATAATAAGTCATCAGAACCCTGAGATAATAAGTCATCAGATCCCTGAGATAATAAATCATCAGATCCCTGAGATAATAAGACATCAGATCACTGAGATAATAAGTCATCAGATCCCTGAGGTAATAAGTCATCAGAGATAATAAGTCATTAATGCTCTGAGATAATAAGTCATTAGAGCAATAATAAGGAATTATTGAGATAGTAAGTCAATAATAAGATAATAAGTCATTAAGAAGATAATAAGTCATCAATGAGATAAGTCAGTGAGATAATAAGTCATTAATGAAGAAACCGTGGTTGGAAGAACTTCCAAGAAAAGGGACATCAGATAGAGCGCAGGGCTCGTAATGTGGAATATATGGAAAACATTTATTAGATATAAGGTGCAACGCTAAAACAGGGAGCGTTTCTAGTCCAGACCGGGCTCTTCATCAGGTAATAAAACGATGTGGAAGACACAGCCAGATGAGACAATACAGTTTTTTGCTTCCGGGTGGATCTACGGAGCCATCAACCGGAAGCACAACAGGTAAAAAGTAATAATAAATCCATAATAATGAACCAAAGAGTATAAAATAGTATAAAACATTAATCGAACAAATAAGAAAACACTCAGTAATAAATAAAAAGGCCCTAATTAAATAATTCAGGTGCTCACCGTAATGAGATATGTATGGATACAGGGAGCATGCGTAATGAGTGTAAGAACGCAAGAGTGCGCGAAGGACATAAATGATGAAGAAATTTGGCGCATGGCAGTGTAAGACAGATTTTATAAAAGATAGCAGCCAGGTACAGGAACAATGAACCCAAGAGAACTGGATTCACACAATAACTTCTCGGACTTCGTTAAGGTCATGCGGGGACAATGTATGCATCCGGTAAATCCAAAACATTTCGAGCCTTTTGAGTTTTTCAAATCGGTTACTCACAGTCGCTGGAACAAAGTCTATCGGAGTAATGGAGATGGAACGATCGCTATCCGGATGAATAAGAGCCAGATGTTTAGACACCCCATGCAGTAAGTACTTCTTTTTTATATTCTGCCGATGTTGGCTCAGGCGACGGTGCAATGGGCGGGTGGTACGTCCAATATATTGTAGGGCCCAGTTTTGGCATCGGATCATATATACAACGTGATTAGTCTGACAAGTAAGATGGAACTTGATGGTGAATTGTTCTTTTGTGGATGTTGAAATAATTTGTCCATGTGTGATTTGTTGGCAACACCTACAGCGGGGCTTCCTGCATTAGAAACATCCGTTCTTGAGGTATGCCCAAAGCATTATTCCAGTGAAAATGTTTTTTTTTTATGTTTTTCAATTTGGCTTGGGGCCAAAATAGTCATTAAGGATGGTGCCCTTCTGTATATAAAGCGTGGGTGGCTAGGGAGAATGTTTGCCAAGTGAGGGTCAGTAAGCAGGACATGCCAATGTTCAGTAACAATCTTTTCTATTAATTTAGAGTCTTTAATGATAGTGGTAATTAAATTGGACAAAAAAGCTGTTGGGTTACTCTTTAATTCTGAAATTGTCAATTGTTTCTTTGTCTGTAAACATTCACTCTGCGTAAGATTTTTAGTACGGGTAAAAGTGTTGCTTTAAACGTTGTCTGGATAATGTTTTTCTTTAAAACCGGAACGTAAAAGCTGGGACTGTTCTTTAAAAACAGCAGGATTAGAAAAATGTTTGCGTATACGCTTGTATTGGCTGTAAGGAATGTTCAATAGCCATTTTTTAAAATGAGCACTGTTAAAATCTAAATAACTATTAGCGTCAACTTGTAAAAAAAAAAAAGTAGAGGTATGGAATGATTTGTCGTCATGTGTAATACAGACATCTAAAAAATGATCTGCTATGGTCAAGAGTAAAATGTAAACCCCAAGTATTCTGGTTTAAATGTTGAAGGAATGTCGGGATGGCCTCCTCAGGACCTTTCCATATAAAAAAGAGGTCATCTATATATCTATAATATATGGCAATATTCTCCATGACCAGCGGATTATCCCAGATATATTCCGACTCGAAAGCCCCCATAAAAATATTTGCGTATACAGGTGCAACTTTTGAGCCCATCGCGGTCCCGAGCTGTTGGTGATAAATGGTCCCATCGTAGACAAAATAATTGTTATATAAAATATAGGACAATGAGTCAACCAAAAAATCATGTTGTGAAGAAGTGATAGTAGAATCTCTTTTAAGAGCTTCTGAAATGAAACACAAAACTATTTCATGGCGAATGTTAGAATATAACGATGAAACGTCACAAGTAATGAGAATATAATGTGGTTCCCATCTTAGTGGAATGAGATGCTCAATTAACTGTGAAGAGTCTCTCAGGTAGCTTGGTAAACTGGTGGCATATATTAGAAAATATAGATCCAAGTAGTGAGCAAGATTACTTAGTGTGGTGTTGGTACTAGGAATAATAGGTCTGCCCGGTGGGTCCTGAATGGATTTGTGAATTTTGGGTAAATGATAACAATAAGGTTTATTGTGGTTAGGATGAAGAATGAATTTCTGTTCGTCCTTGTTCAGGACTCCGATCTCAGCAGCTTGGTGAACCATATTCAGTAAATCTTTTTAAATTTTTTCAAAAGGATCAATTGTTACAACACTGTAATATTCCTGGTCTGATAGAATTCGTAAAGATTCAGTGTGATATTGGTCGTAATGTAATAGAACCAATCCATCGCCCTTATCCGCCGGGCGGATAACAATGTCTGTGTTTGGACGGAGATTTTTAAGGGCAATTCTTTCGGATTTGGAGAGGTTATCTTTGTTCTGAAGGGTTTATCATTTATTTGTCTGTTAATGTCATTGCTAACAAGCTGATGAAAAATGTGGGAACCCTGCGATTGTGTAGGGTAAAAACTGGATGGAGCTTTGACGGGTTGGTGTAGGATAGCACCTGTAGTATCCAGAGATAATGGGTCATGTCCAGGAGCAAGACTCTCACTCTCATTGGATGAGAAGTGACATTTAATTTTTTGAATTTCAAAATGTCGCTGCAATGTTAATTTGCGGATACATTTTTGGGTATCCAAATAAAGATCAAATTTATTGCTGTGTGAGTTTGGGCAAAAAGAAAGACCTTTTTGTAAAAGGCTGTGTTCTGCTGCTGTAAGTTTGTATTTTGAAATATTAAACATGTATGTAGTTTTCTTCAATCCAGGTAATTCCTGTGCTATTTTCTTCAAATTTTGAAAAAAAAGAGGAAAAAAGAAAGAGGAAAAAGAGGATGTCGTGGGGGGCAAAAAAGGAAGAACACAAAATTTGAAGAAAATAGCACAAGAATTACCTGGATTGAAGAAAACTACATACATTTTTAATATTTCTTTTTGCCCAAACTCACACAGCAATAAATGTGATCTTTATTTGGATATCCAAAAATGTATCCGCAAATTAACATTGCAGCGACATTTTGAAATTCAAAAAACTAAATGTCACTTCTCATCCAATGAGAGTGAGAGTCTTGCTCCTGGACATGACCCATTATCTCTGGATACTACAGGTTCTATCCTACACCAACCCGTCAAAGCTCCATCCAGTTTTTACCCTACACAATCGCAGGGTTCCCACATTTTTCATCAGCTTGTTAGCAATGACATTAACAGACATTGCTAACAAGGGGGAAGGGTTTGGGTTTTTAGAGTACTGGGCTGACTTTTCATTGGGGTACAAACTCTATTCTATGGATAATTTGCACCTGAATGGAAGGGGGTCTGCTGTGCTGGGGGAGAGAATCCTGGAAGGGGTGGCTGAGTATTTAAACTAGGTGAGTGGGGGGAGGATAATAAAGCAAAGAAAGCAGACAGTGGGATGGATAGGTTAGAGAGGGGTCAGGACATAATGGCGGGTGGAGAGGAGTCCTGTGGGGGGAGGTTAAGAACAGTGGATAAGGAGATTCATGCGTTACAAACCAGCTGTAAAAATAAATGTAGCCCGAAAAATTGTAATCCCAATAATTCAAAAAATTCCATTAGCCCCAATAACTCAATAACTACAATAAGCCCCATTAACTCAAAAAATACCATTAGCCCCAATAACTTAAATAACAACGTTAGACGCAATAACGCAAAAAATCCCATTAGCCCCAATAACTTAAATAGTACAATTAGCCCTTATAACTCAAAAAATGACATTAACCCCAATAACTCTGAAAATCCCATTAGTGAGACTATATGTGTAAAACTTAATGGAAATGTAAAGTGTATGTTCACAAATGCCAGAAGCCTAGCAAATAAAATGGGGGAGCTTGAGGCCTTGATACTGGAGGAACATATTGATATAGTTGGGGTCACTGAGACATGGCTGGGGATATAGTTGGGGTCACTGAGACATGGCTGGTGATATAGTTGGGGTCACTGAGACATGGCTGGTGATATAGTTGGGGTCACTGAGACATGGCTGGTGATATAGTTGGGGTCACTGAGACATGGCTGGTGATATAGTTGGGGTCACTGAGACATGGCTGGTGATATAGTTGGGGTCACTGAGACATGGCTGGTGATATAGTTGGGGTCACTGAGACATGGCTGGTGATATAGTTGGGGTCACTGAGACATGGCTGGACTCCTCACATGACTGGGCTGTCAATCTGCAGGGGTTTACATTGTTTCGCAAGGATAGAATGAACAGAAAAGGTGGTGGAGTCTGTCTGTATGTAAGAAGTGGTAAGAAAGTCAGTGTGAACGATGCCATAGTGTGTGATGATTCTGAGGAGGTGGAATCATTGTGGGTAGAATTACAAAAGGAGGGAAATACTGAAAAAATAATATTTGGTGTAATCTACAGACCCCCTAATATCACTGAAGAGATAGAAGGTCGGCTGTATAAACAAATAGAGAGGGCCGCCCGGGCAGGTACAGTGGTAATAATGGGAGATTATAACTATCCAGATATAGATTGGGGTCGGGGGTTGGCTAAAACTACAAAGGGGCGACAATTCCTAAATTTATTGCAGGATAATTTTATGGGCCAGTTTGTGGAGGACCCAACAAGAAGTGATGCCTTGTGGGATCTGATCATTTCCAACAACGCAGAGCTGGTTGGTAATGTAACTGTGCGGGAAAACCTTGGGAATAGCGACCACAATATAGTTACTTTTCACTTAAAATGTAGAAAACAAAGACAGGCGGGGAAGGCAAAAACATATAACTTTAAAAAGGCAAATTTCCCTGGGCTGAGATCTGCACTACAGGACATAGACTGGGGGAGGGGTTCTCAAATACTGATACAGAAGGTAAATGGGACATCTTTAAATTAACTCTAAATAACTATACAGCTAAATATATACCAAAGGGGAACAAATATAAACGATTAAAACTAAATCCTACATGGCTGACAAATGATGTTAAAAGAGCAATAAACAACAAAAAAATAGCCTTCAAAAAATACAAATCTGATGGGTCAGCGATAACATTTAAACAGTACAAGGAGCTTAATAAAATCTGTAAAAATGTAATAAAAACAGCAAAAATTCTAAATGAGAGACAGGTGGCCAAAGAAAGCAAAACTAATCCTAAATATTTTTTTAGATATATAAATACAAAAAAACCAAGGACAGAGCATGTAGGACCCCTTAATAATGATAATGGGGAGGTTGTCACGGGCGATCAAGAGAAGGCGGAGCTACTGAATGGGTTCTTTAGTTCTGTATATACTATGGAAGAAGGAGCTGACATTGGTCAGGTCAGTGCTGGTAACACATCATGTATAGGTCAGTGCTGGTAACACATCATATACAGGTCAGTGCTGGTAACACATCATATAATGTATTGAACTGGCTTAATGTAGAGATGGTACAAGGTAAGTTAAGTAAAGTAAATGTAAGCAAATCTCCAGGGCCGGATGGACTACACCCAAGAGTTCTTAGAGAGGTAAGTTCAGTAATATCTGTACCCTTGTTCATGATATTTAGAGATTCTCTGGTGTCTGGTATTGTGCCAAGGGACTGGCGCAAGGCTAATGTGGTACCAATCTTCAAGAAGGGCTCTAGGTCTTCGCCAGGCAATTATAGACCGGTAAGTCTAACGTGCATTGTGGGTAAATTGTTTGAAGGACTTATAAGGGATTACATACAGGAATACATAGGGGATAATAGTATTATAAGTGATAGCCAGCATGGGTTTACTAAGGATAGAAGTTGTCAAACCAATCTAATTTGCTTTTATGAAGAGGTGAGTAGAAGCCTTGACAGAGGAATGGCTGTGTATATAGAGGGGGGCTGTGTATATAGAGGGGGGCTGTGTATATAGAGGGGGGGCTGTGTATATAGAGGGGGGGCTGTGTATATAGAGGGGGGGCTGTGTATATAGAGGAATGGTTGTGGATATAGTGTTTCTGGATTTTGCCAAAGCGTTTGATACTGTCCCTCACAGACATCTGACAGGTAAGTTAAGGTCCTTGGGCTTGGAAACTTTAGTTTGTAACTGGATTGAACACTGGCTCATGGATCGTACCCAGAGAGTGGTGGTAAATGATTCGTACTCTGATTGGTCCCCGGTTATTAGTGGTGTACCCCAAGGTTCAGTACTGGGCCCGCTGCTGTTTAATTTATTTATCAATGATATAGAGGATGGTAATAACAGCTCTGTATATAGAGGGGGGCTGTGTATATAGAGGGGGGCTGTGTATATAGAGGGGGGCTGTGTATATAGAGGGGGGCTGTGTATATATAGAGGGGGGCTGTGTATATAGAGGGGGGCTGTGTATATAGAGGGGGCTGTGTATATATAGAGGGGGGCTGTGTATATAGAGGATGGTATTAACAGCTCTGTTTCTATCTTTGCAGATGACACCAAGCTTTGTAGCACGGTACAGTCTATAGAGGATGTGCATAAGTTACAAGATGACTTGGATAGACTAAGTGTCTGGGCATCCACTTGGCAAATGAGGTTCAATGTGGATAAATGTAAAGTTCTGCATCTGGGTACTAATAACCTGCAGCGTTGTATGTCTTAGGGGGGATTAAACTGGCAGAGTCACTGGTAGAGAAGGATCTGGGTGTACTTGTAGATCACAGACTACAGAATAGCATGCAATGTCAGGCTGCTGCTTCCAAAGCCGGCAGGATATTGTCATGTATAAAAAGAGGCATGGACTCGAGGGGCAGGGACATAATACTCCCCCTTTATAAAGCATTGGTACAGTCTATAGTCTATAATACTCCCCCTTTATAAATCATTGGTACGGCCTCACCTGGAATATGCTGTTCAGTTTTGGTCGCCTGTTCATAAAAGGGACACTGCGGAGCTGGAAAGGGTGCAGAGACGCGCGACTAAACTAATATGGGGCATGGAACATCTTAGCTATGAGGAGCGATTAAAGGAGTTACAATTGTTTAGTCTTGAGAAGAGACGTTTAAGGGGGGATATGATAAACGTATAGAAGTATATTAATGGCCCATACAAAAAATATGGAGAAAAACTGTTCCAGGTTAAACCCCCCCCAAAGGACGAGGGGGCACTCCCTCCGTCTGGAGAAGAAAAGGTTTAGTCTAAAGGGGCGGCACGCCTTCTTTACCGTGAGGACTGTGAATTTATGGAACGGTCTACCTCAGGAACTGGTCACAGCAGGAACAATTAACAGCTTTAAAGCAGGGTTAGATACATTCCTGGAACAAAATAACATTAATGCTTATGCAGAATTATAAAACTACATCCCTTTCCCTTATCCCCTTACATCCTTCCCTTCAATCCCCTGGTTGGACTTGATGGACGTATGTCTTTTTTCAACCATACTAACTATGTAACTATGTAACAAATAAATGATAAACCCTTCAGAACAAATATAACCTCCCTTAAAAATCTCCGTTCAAACACAGACATTGTTATCCGCCTGGCGGATAAGGGCGGTGGATTGGTCCTATTAGATTACGACCAATATCACACTGAATCTTTACGAATTCTATCAGACCAGGAATATTACAGTGTTGTAACAATTGATCCTTTTTTAAAAAATTAAAAAAGATTTACTGAATATGGTTCACCAAGCTGCTGAGATCGGAGTCCTGAACAAGGACGAACAGAAATTCATTCTTCATACTAACCACAATAAACCTTATTCTTATCATTTACCCAAAATTCACAAATCCATTCAGGACCCACCGGGCAGACCTATTATTCCTAGTACCAACACCACACTAAGTAATCTTGCTCACTACTTGGATCTATATTTTCTAATATATGCCACCAGTTTACCAAGCTACCTGAGAGACTCTTCACAGTTAATTGAGCATCTCATTCCACTAAGATGGGAACCACATTATATTCTCATTACTTGTGACGTTTCATCGTTATATTCTAACATTTGCCATGAAATAGTTTTGCGCTTCATTTCAGAAGCTCTTAAAAGAGATTCTACTATCACTTCTTCACAACATGATTTTTTGGTTGACTCATTGTCCTATATTTTATATAACAATTATTTTGTCTATGATGGGACCATTTATCACCAACAGCTCGGGACCGCGATGGGCTCAAAAGTTGCACCTGTATACGCAAATATTTTTATGGGGGCTTTCGAGTTGGAATATATCTGGGATAATCCGCTGGTCATGGAGAATATTGCCATATATTATAGATATATAGATGACCTCTTTTTTATATGGAAAGGTCCTGAGGAGGCCATCCCGACATTCCTTCAACATTTAAACCAGAATACTTGGGGTTTACATTTTACTCTTGACCATAGCAGATCATTTTTTAGATGTCTGTATTACACATGACGACAAATCATTCCATACCTCTACTTTTTTTTTTTTACAAGTTGACGCTAATAGTTATTTAGATTTTAACAGTGCTCATTTTAAAAAATGGCTATTGAACATTCCTTACAGCCAATACAAGCGTATACGCAAACATTGTTCTAATCCTGCTGTTTTTAAAGAACAGTCCCAGCTTTTACGTTCCGGCTTTAAAGAAAAACATTATCCAGACAAAGTTTGAAGCAACGCTTTTACCCGTACTAAAAATCTTACGCAGAGTGAATGTTTACAGACAAAGAAAAAATTGACAATTTCAGAATTAAAGAGTAACCCAACAGCTTTTTTGTCCAATTTAATTACCACTATCATTAAAGACTCTAAATTAATAGAAAAGATTGTTACTGAACATTGGCATGTCCTGCTTACTGACCCTCACTTGGCAAACATTCTCCCTAGCCACCCACGCTTTATATACAAAAGGGCACCATCCTTAATTACTATTTTGGCCCCAAGGCAAATTGAAAAACATAAAAAAAAAACATTTAAAAAAAACCCATTTGCACTGGAATAATGCTTTGGGCATACCTCAAGAACGGATGTTTCTAATGCAGGAAGCCCCGCTGTAGGTGTTGCCAACAAATCACACATGGACAAATTATTTCAACATCCACAAAAGAACAATTCACCATCAAGTTCCATCTTACTTGTCAGACTAATCACGTTGTATATATGATCCGATGCCAAAACTGGGCCCTATAATATATTGGACGCACCACCCGCCCATTGCACCGTCGCCTGAGCCAACATCGGCAGAATATAAAAAAGAAGTACTTACTGCATGGGGTGTCTAAACATCTGGCTCTTATTCATCCGGATAGCGATCGTTCCATCTCCATTACTCCGATAGACTTTGTTCCAGCGACTGTGAGTAACCGATTTGAAAAACTCAAAAGGCTCGAAATGTTTTGGATTTACCGGATGCATACATTGTCCCCGCATGGCCTTAACGAAGTCCGAGAAGTTATTGTATGAATCCAGTTCTCTTGGGTTCATTGTTCCTGTACCTGGCTGCTATCTTTTATAAAATCTGTCTTACACTGCCATGCGCCAAATTTCTTCATCATTTATGTCCTTCGCGCACTCTTGTGTTCTTACACTCATTGCGCATGCTCCCTGTATCCATACATATCTCAGTACGGTGAGCACCTGAATTATTTTATTAGGGCCTTTTTATGTATTACTGATTGTTTACTTATTTGTTTGATTAATGTTTTATACTATTTTATACTCTTTGGTTCATTATTATGGATTTATTATGATTACTTTTTACCTGTTGTGCTTCCGGTTGATGGCTCCGTAGATCCACCCGGAAGCAAAAAAACTGTATTGTCTCATCTGGCTGTGTCTTCCACATCGTTTTATTACCTGATGAAGAGCCCGGTCTGGACTAGAAACGCTCCCTGTTTTAGCGTTGCACCTTATATCTAATAAATGTTTTCCATATATTCCACATTACGAGCCCTGCGCTCTATCTGATGTCCCTTTTCTTGGAAGTTCTTCCAACTACGATTTCTTCATTACCTGCACCGGTCTCCTGCATCGGATCACCGGAGGGACTTAGAGGCTGCGTTCTCACCTACATGCTTCCTTAGATGCTATGCTCTGAACATAACATTTAAATGGTAAGGGGCCGCTCATACGGCTGTCTTCTTTCAATTTTCATTTTTCTACTTGGGTAATTTGCACGAGGTGCGCACCATTTTTTTCTTGTATTTCTAATAAGTCATCAATGAGATACGTCAGTGAGATAATAAATCGCCAATGAGATAATAAGCCATTAATTGGATAATACTAGCCACTATATATATATATATATATATATATATATATATATATATATAGACGCACCCCACAATATATACAGTATAAAATGTATATCTTTATCTAATAACACCAATTGTAGCACAAACATTTAAAACCACTTAAAAACATGTGAGAAATAGAAAACAAGGTGGAGGATTATAATCCCTATAAGCACCTACCCCTCCCTGGTAAGTACAATAAGCCTATGGCTGGGGTCCCTGGAATAAAAGTAAAAGGAATCAGGAAGAGAGGTCGGGACTAGAAAGGGGTCTGTCCTTTTCACCCACAGTACATGTTCATCCTGGTTAAAGATTTACATTTATTTAGTAGGAAACTGGCTCTGAAAATCATCTACTCTCAGTCTGGGGACACCCATGTAAGTACTTCAGGACTTATTGGATCTACTCTCAGTCTGGGGACACCCATATAACTCCGGAAATTGACCGACAAGTACTTCAGGACTTATTGGATCTACTCTCAGTCTGGGGACACCCATATAACTCCGGAAATTGACCGACAAGTACTTCACGACTTATTGGATCTACTCTCAGTCTGGGGACACCCATGTAAGTACTTCAGGACTTATTGGATCTACTCTCAGCCTGGGGACACCCATGTAAGTACTTCAGGACTTATTGGATCTACTCTCGGCAGGTGAGGCCACTGGGGACAATGGTGCACAATTTCCTGTTAGAACCCCCTCCAAGTATGCGCCCCCATTCACTAACTTTCCTGCCATACAAGTATTTTTTAATGTTATGGTTCAAGAGATCAGAAAGGAAGGGCGCTGAGGACATTGAAACAACAGTCTTCATATGTTATAAAGGAGGCGGACAAGGGAATGAGCATTGTCTTATGGCCTGACTTTATGTTGCAGAGGCGAGGAGGCTACTGGGTAAGAACACTTCCTACACGGAACCGCCTTCTGACCCCACGAAAGTGTTCAAGAGAAAATAGGATTACCTTTTGGATTCAGTGAAAAGATATGGAATTATCACGGAGAAAGAGCATTGTTTCCTAAGCGTACCCAAGCCCATAGTACCAACGTTTTATATGTTACCAAAGGTACATGAGCAGGTGACCAACCCACCGGGTCGAGCAATAGTAGCGGGGGTTGGGAGTTTGACAGAACAAGCACTTACATTGACTACTTCTTGCAGCCACTGGTCCTGGATGAACCCTCTTACCTCAGGGATTCCAGGGATCTGATGGAGATGACCTCCCCCCCCCCCCCCTCCGTAGACGTCTTGCTTGTGACGAGGAGTCACTGTACTCAAATATCTCTCATGAGGATGGAGTAAAGGCGGTTACTTAATTAGGAGATTCTTAATTCTAAAGGTAACAGGGATAGGATCCATGAGTCCTTTTTGATTGATTTGTTACAGTTCATTTTGTGCCACAACTATTTTTTGTTTGCAGGAAAATTTTATCGACAGGTGTCCGGGACGGCGATGGGTGCCCATTGTGCCCCCTCCTACGACAACCTCTTTATGGGGTGGTGGAAGGGGGCACACGTGTACCCATCTGACGATTTCAGGACACAAGTCTGCAAGTGGTATTGTTTTATCAACGACATTTTGTTTGTTTATTTGGACAGGTACGAAGGAGGAATGCATGCAGTTCATTGGACAGCTCAACGAGAACAATGTACGGATTAAACTTACCTGGCAGATTTCGGATGAAGCAGTCGACTTTTTGGACCTGAAGTTGATGAAAGCTGATGGCCGTATTACCACCACATTGCATCGAAAAAGCACGGCAAAAAACAGCCTATTACATTATGGGAGCTTCCATCCGGAACACACATGGAAGGGTGTCTCTGTGGGCCAGTTTCTTCTAATTAAACGCAATTGTTCTGAACCCCAGGAATTTAAGAGGCATGCAAAAGATCTGACGGATCGCGTACAGGCAAAGGGCTATCCGCGGGGAGTTATTTCAAGAGCCTATCAAAGGGCTAAGAATGTGGATAGTAATGCACTTTTGCATCCACGGACCGGGCATGATGATGGCAATTTGCGTTTCATCACCACTTTCAAGAATCAATGGAGGTGCTTGGGACAGATTTTGGACAGACATTGGGGGATCCTTAAATCGGATCCCAAAATCAACATGCTCATTACTCCCACCCCATTGATGACGGCTCATCGAGCTCGTAATCTTTAGGATGTGCTTCCGAGGAGCCATTTTTCAGTTGGGGAGTCCCAGAAAAAAGAGAAATGAAATGTATGTGGGATCGTTCCCTTGTGGGGGATGCTCCATTTGTCGGTTTATGGAGCCTACTAAGGTCTTCACTGATCCCCAGGATGGTACTGGCTATAGGTTGTAACACTACATTAACTGTAAGTCCTACAATGTGGTATGTGCCATCTCTTGTCCCTGCAATCAGTGTGGGACAGACATTGCAGGAACTACGGAAGCTGATTCAAAAGCATTTCCCAACGGTGTCGCTGACAGAGAGGATCGGACGCTCACATCGGTAGCAGCCCACTACAGGAGTTATCATGCAGGTAATATTAGGGGCACTAGGGTGGTGGGCCTGAGACAGTGTCCTCTGGATTAAGGGGTGGGGAGGTCAGTAAATTGTTGTTGAGAAAGGAGTCCAGATGGATTTTTAATTTGCAGTCGGTGGCACCCCTTGGTCTTAAAGGGGTACTCCGGCCCTAGGACATCTTATCTCCTATCCAAAGGATAGGGGATAAGATGTCTGACCGCGGGGGTCCTGCCACTGGGGACCCCCGCAATCTTGCATTCGACACCCACCTCTTTGAGCTGCATGCCGCGCTGCCAGCTCACAAACTGCCGGGTGCCGACCACGGGGCCGGAATATTGTGATGTCACAACTCTGCCCTCGTGTTACATCACGCCCCGCCCCTGCTATGCAAGTCTATGGGAGGGGGCGTCACGCCCCCTCCCATAGACTTGCATAGCGGGGGCGGAGTCGTGACGTCACGATACTCCGGCCCTGTGGTTGGCACCCGGCAGTTTGTGAGCTGGCAGCGCAGTGTGCAGCTCAAAGAGGTGGGTGCCGAATGCAAGATTGCAGGGGTCCCCAGTGGTGGGACCCCCCCCCCTGCGGTCAGACATCTTATCCCCTATCATTTGTATAGGGGATAAGATGTCTTAGGGCCGGCGTACCCCTTCAAAGAGGAATTATTGTCTACTGGATTTTTGGGGTAATGGTGTGTTATGTTTTTTTTTGTTCCCCTCTGGTGCTTACACTATTGCAGTTTATTTGACAACCCTGTTTTTCTGATATATTGCTTGTTCTTATAGATGCCAGAGACCTACGTGCTAGTCGGCTACGTGTCTACTCTACAAGATGAATACATCGAAGCCATTCGACTACTGGTGTTGTTTTGCTTCAGTATGGACCAGGATTAGAAAACCTTCCGTTATGTGCATTATGTGTCATTATTAATAGTATTATTTATTTTTACGTTTTCTTCTCTGACTGTGCCGATAGGGGACTGTAGATTATGAATTTGGGTGGTTTTTTTTTTCACATATTGGGGATGCATCTTCCAATGTTTGGTTTTTATGCTGTTTTAATTGTTTAAGTTACTATGATATGGTCCCATTTCTCAAGCCATTTATGTTATGGAAATGCTGTCCAATCAGGTGTCTCCATAGGTATAAGTATGTACATTTGTCACATTCATTATACCAGGTGCAATACATCACTCATTAATCTTTGAGATAGTATAAGATGACACAATTGTACTTTCCAGCAGAAGTATGGAGAGGCTCTTGTCAGTCTGATCAAGTCGGCCTGGGCTACGCAATATAGACACCTATACCCAAGTGTCAGATAAATACACAGGGAAATTAAAGAAAATGATTGGGGCTCAAGGACATTAATATTAATTTTATTCTATATATTATGCACAAGAAAATAGCGGAGTCCGTGTCACACAGGGCCCTTGTGAGAACACGGCGTCAACTGTAAATATATTAAAATATCAGTTGTACTATATAACAGTTGTAAAAAATAATTATAAATTAAAATAAAATCAGCTGCAAAAAGTCACTTAATTGTCCATATAAGTGCTCCAATGAAATGTCACTGTAGAAAATCAATTATTGAAAAAAGTCAAAGTTAATAGCAACTGCCTATCAGCGCGTTGTAACCAATAGCAACCGCTGGGGCACTTATAGATAGCTGTATTCTGCAGTTACTGCAATTTTCGAGTAGCAGCAAATCCTGTATTGTATCTCCAGTTAATCAATTGTAGCAATATGTGATACTTTTATGCTCACCCCCCCCCCCCCCCCCCCCGGGACCGCAAGTTGAATTCCTTGGTCTGCGCTGCGAAGTCGTCTGCTAGCGATGTTCCGGCTCCCGACGCTGTGAGAGGGTACCACTAGAGACTCGGCCGTCTCCTGTATTGGTGATGCGGGTACAGGTGGGCTCCGGATAGTGGTGCCTGCAGCGCTTACAAGAAGGGTCCTCTGCAGGTGGTGGCGGCTTTGAGGATGAAAGTGCTTTATCACAGGTTCGGGTTTGGTGCCGGCTGATTGACCATTCAAACAGGTAACTGTCTCGGACTTTGTAGGTGTCTCAGTATTGTATGTGGGGGGCTCGACGCGTTTCAGGACCTTCTCAGTCCTTTCTTCAGCAGAGATAAATATATGCAGGGGGGGTCAGTCACTTGTGCAATATATAGTAATAACTCCTCCTCTATCAATCAATTATGTCTCATCCAATGTAAACAGAATAATACTGTGGATTTATGAATGGAAATGTCGTTATGCTGAGCAGGATGTGGAGTCCTAAAGCAGCATTTCTATATAGCGGGATTATTAGATAATTAGTAATCTGTACTATTCATAATGATTGGGGAATATTAGATGCAATATTTAAATGGGAAATCTGTGATAATATTACGTAGATAGCGACACTAAAATATACTGGCTATACACATATGTGCATCCGTATAATGTGTATAATGTATCACGGGAAACATATGTAGCCAATATGTAAGAGGCTAGTGGTTGATTCTCAATATGTATATATGTATATAAATACAGAAATGCTTGAATACATAGATATAAAAATAGAAATAAATAGATAAAAAAATAGAGCCCCAATAATTTTCTTTAATTTCACTGTGTATTTATCTGACACTTGGGTATTGGTGTCTATATTGGGTAGCCCAGGCCGACTTGATAGTCTCTCCATACTTCTGCTAGAATAGATCCTTTTTTATACCCGGGAGACTGAACTCTGTCATCTTTCTACCATGAACATTTGGACACATTTGGCCAAAAAACAATCTATTGTGGATACATTTGTATTTTCTGACTCTATCAATATTGCTAACAGCAAAAATGAAATAACGCAATCTCAAAAATTATTATCCGACACATTTAGGGAACTAGAATTTTATCTTATAAAAATTCTGAAACAAAAATGGGAAATAAAAACGCTAACCCATATGATTGAAACGGAGAATCTTCCAAAGGGCTTAACAGTCCATAAGACACCGGCAGGAGATCTAGATAGCGACATTTTTAACACAAAATGGGACACATTTTTTAAACAAGTCTCCATAGAGGCTACTAAATTAGTTGTAGAGAGACGCCAAGAAATATTAGTTGATACAGATACTAAAATAGCCACAATACGTACAACCATAGATTCTTTTGAACAGACAGCTGAATTTTTTGAATTATCAGGAATGCCTAATTAAAAAACTAGATTCGATTGAAAACGAAATTATTTCTAAAAAAAACGACTTTGGAATGTTAAAAAACAATTATTAGAGCAAGATAAAACACAGAATACTGCACCAACACATTCGTACAAGATACCCACATCCAACAAATATGCAGCTCTCACAGTGGAGGATCATTTTTTAAGAAGAAACCCCCAAACAAAGAAATTCCCCACACCCACAATTTTCCCCACAGCTAAGGAACTTCAGACCAAAATATGGTCATCCAACACAACAATCGTACCACCGTCACAATCATTACCCACACAGTCTCATCCACCACATACCAATTGGCGTCAACCCAGACCCTACGCCCCATACAAACCACGGTATCCAAAACACAATTATTCACACAATCACCAATACCCTCACTTCACCAGACATTACCCAGAACAGATACCAGACTCACACTCCAAACCAGCTCTAGAACCGCGCAAAATCATTCAGACAGTAGAAACGGTAGCACAAGTACACGCGACACCTTTCAACACTCTCACATTACCAACCCCCAACAGAAAAAGAGAATACGAAGAGGAAATCATAGAAGAAATAAACAAACCCAAAACAAAAGTCAGCAAAATGTAATGATTCAGACAATACCATCTAAGTTCCAAGCCTCTTAATACTAATCAATGAAGTTTATTAAACAAGGGTTTAAAATATGCACCGAGCCAATCACTCGATAAATTTGGAGTATATGTAGGACTTGAAAAATATATACGTAAATTAAGCTTAAAGAAATATTTCCTAAAAAATCCAATTCCCAAAATTTCAACAAATACATCCACTTATAAACATACTACCCTTAAAAATAAATCACATTTTTATCCACGCCAGGAAGTAAGTTCTGACATTCTCTCTTTTAAAAAAAGCAGTAGAAAATGAATTAAGAAAAAAAAAAAAAAAAAACTATTATTCATGGGGCAACCTATCATCAGGAGAAATTCAATCAATCAATTACAACAGGACCTATCGATTACTATCAGACCGGCCCATAAGGGAGGTGGTATTGTGGTGCTAGACACCTCCATTTATGTAGCCAACTGTATGGCCCAACTTAATGATACCAACACTTATTCTAAATTAAAAGGGGACCCCACAAACCAATTTTTTGAGGAATTGAATGAATTATGCACCAAAGCTAAAGATCTTGGGATACTGTCCAAACACGAATATGACTATATCATAGGTACACCAAAAAGACTTCCGTTTTTTTACACTATTCCCAAGATCCACAAGGATCCCACCAGGCCGCCCGGCCGACCGATAGTATCTGGTATAGGTTCTATTACTTCAAACCTATCACAATATATCAATAAATTCTTGCAACCATATGTCAAAGAAACTAAATCCTACTTATGTGATACCACTCAGATTATCCAGTATGTCGAGGCGCTCAGGTAGGATCCTACTTGGATCTTGGGCACACTAGACGTCAGCTTACTTTATACGGTGATTAACCATCATCAGGGGATTTCCGCAATACAAAACATTCTCAACTCCAAACCCGACTTACATCCAGATCAAACACCATTTATCATTGATGCCATATATTTTATATTATCACATAACTATTTTTCATTTGGATCAGATTATTATTTACAAACAAACGGGACTGCCATGGGCACCACATTTGCCCCTAGCTATGCGAATTTGTTTATGGCCAATTGGGAGGACATGATCATAGTTCCACGGCTGGGGGGCGATCTGGTGTCATGGCAACGATATATTGACGATATTTTCTTTCTTTGGCGAGGAACAAGAGAAAATCTAGATCATTTTATTATATCACTTAATGACAATAATTTTGATCTTAAATTTACCCCCAATATTAGTTCTGCATCTGTAGAATTTCTAGATTTATTAATTACTGCCAGCACTGACAAATTAGTATGCAGTACATATCGCAAGCCAGTGGCCAAAAATGGGTTCATTCTCCACACCAGTTGCCACCTGCCACGGTGACTTACCAACGATCCAACTAGTCAGTTCCGCAGATTAAAACGGAATTGTACGGAAAATGATCCATTTGAGATAGAAGCAACAGCGCTGACTAACCAATTTTTGCAAAAACAGTATCCTCTTGATAATTTAAAACAATCTTTAGATAAAATACGCCATTTAGACCGAGCCAGCTTTTTTACCCCTAAAACTGCTAAACCAAATACGGATACCAATGTCGAGAACTCTAAATTAGCGATCCCGTTTAACACACAATATCGGAAAATAGAGAATGTCATTAGGAAATATTGGCCATTACTCCAACAAGATCGGACAATAGGAGATCTTATACCAGATAACCCCCCTATAGTATATACTAGGGCACCTAATTTAGGATTAAAAATAGCCCCTACAGTACTTCATGATAAAACACATACCAAAACCGAGTCAACCTTGATGGACCTAAAAGGATTTTTTTAGATGTGGACAATGTCCAAATTGTAACGCTACCAATTATGAAAAAAAGAACAACCTTGGTTAATTCTACCTCTAATGATTTCAGTTTTAATATTAAAGAATTTTTAAATTGTGCCAGCAGGGGAGTTATCTATCTCATTCAACGCCCATGTCAAAAACAATATATAGGGCGAACATCACGGGCATTGAAAACAAGGATTTTAGAACATCGTTATAATATTAAAAAACTAAACGAGAAACATCCCTTGTCGGCACATTTTAAACATTGTCACCAAGGAAATCCGAATAATTTAAAATACGTAGCTCTTCTACAGGTCCACCAGGATTGGCGAGGCGGTAATTATATACCGTATTTTTTGCCGTATAAGACGCACTTTTTCTTCCCCAAAACTGGGGGGGAAAAGTCGGTGCGTCTTATACGGCGAATACACCCCTATCGCGGCGGTCCCCATCAACGGCCGGGATCCGCGGCTAATACAGGACATCACCGATCGCGGTGATGCCCTGTATTAACCCTTCAGACGCGGCGATCAAAGCTGACCGCCGCGTCTGAAGGGAAAGTGACACTAACCCGGCTGTTCAGCGATTTCACCGAACAGCCCGACTGAATAGCCGGGTTAGTGCTTACAGGACACCGGGAGGGACCTTACCTGCCTCCTCGGTGTCTTCTCCGTTCAGGGATCCCCTTTATGCCGGCGCTCTCCTTCCTCGTCGTCACGTACGTGCGTCGGCGTGCATAACGACGTAATGAAGGCGACGGAGAGCGAGGATACCCGGCCGGCAGCAGAGACGTTCTGGAGCGACGGGGACACGGCGACAGCGATGGAGCGACATCCAGGGCAGCGGTGACGGGTCCGGAGCGGCGGGGACACGTGAGTATTACCTCCTATGCAGTGGTCTTCAACCTGCGGACCTCCAGATGTTGCAAAACTACAACTCCCAGCATGCCCGGACAACCAACGGCTGTCCGGGCATGCTGGGAGTTGTAGTTTTGCAACATCTGGAGGTCCGCAGGTTGAAGACCACTATTGGGTTCAAAATCTAAAATTTTTTAGATTTTGCACCTAAAAATAGGGTGCGTCTTATACGCCGGTGCGTCCTATAGGGCGAAAAATACGGTAAGTAAAATGTCAAGAGCAGAATCCCCAAAAATGTTTGAGTTTGGATCACTAACACCCAGAGGCCTTAATTCAGATATGGAACTGTTTGGCTTTTTGGAATAGATATGGGAGGGGTCCCTTTGGACGGTCCGTAGGCTCTGACGGACCCTTTATTGGGCTCTCTCTCACACCCTCCGATCTGAGCATTCCTTAATTCTCTATTTTACTATTTTCTAAGTCTTTTATATTTTTTATACATAGTATACAAATATTTTTATATCATTACAAATTTAGTATATTGATTTATGTCTCTATATTTATTTCTTTAAGCCCTATATGGAGTATATAATAGATTAGTATGATGCTGCCCTATTTTTTATCTATTTATTTCTATTTTTATATCTATGTATTCAAGCATTTCTGTATTTATATACATATATACATATTGAGAATCAATCTCTAGCCTCTTACATATTGGCTACATATGTTTCCCGTGATACATTATACACATTATACGGATGCACATATGTGTATAGCCAGTATATTTTAGTGTCGCTATTTACGTAATATTATCACAGATTTCCCATTTAAATATTGCATCTAATATTCCCCAATCATTATGAATAGTACAGATTACTAATTATCTAATAATCCCGCTATATAGAAATGCTGCTTTAGGACTCCACATCCTGCTCAGCATAACGACATTTCCATTCATAAATCCACAGTATTATTCTGTTTACATTGGATGTGACGTAATTGATTGATAGAGGAGGAGTTATTACTATATATTGCACAAGTGACTGACCCCCCTGCATATATTTATCTCTGCTGAAGAAAGGACCGAGAAGGTCCCGAAACGCGTCCAGAGCCCCCCACATACAATACTGAGACACCTACAAAGTCCGAGACAGTTACCTGTTTGAATGGTCAATCAGCCGGCACCAAACCCGAACCTGTGATAAAGCACTTTCATCCTCAAAGCGCGTCCTCGCTGCCCCGAGGACGCCGCCACCACCTGCAGAGGACCCTTCTTGTAAGCGCTGCAGGCACCACTATCCGGAGCCCACCTGTACCCGCATCACCAATACAGGAGACGGCCGAGTCTCTAGTGGTACCCTCTCACAGCGTCGGGAGCCGGAACATCGCTAGCAGACGACTTCGCAACGACCAAGGAATTCAACTTGCGTTCCCAAGGGGGGGGGGGGGGGGTGAGCATAAAAGCTTAAAAGTATCACATATTGCTACAATTGATTGACTGTAGATACAATACAGGATTTGCTGCTACTCGAAAATTGCAGTAACTGCAGAATACAGCTATCTATAAGTGCCCCAGCGGTTGCTATTGGTTACAGCGCGCTGATAGGCAGTTGCTATTAACTTTGACTTTTTTCAATAATTGATTTTCTACAGTGACATTTCATTGGAGCACTTATATGGACAATTAAGTGACTTTTTGCAGCTGATTTTATGTACTTTTATTGTGAAGATACCAATGAATTTGATCTATTTTATGGTGGTCACAGTGCAATCATTTATCATAATTTTTTACAACTGATTTTTTTATATATTTCTAGTTGACGCCGTGTTCTCACAAGGGCCCTGTGTGACACGGACTCCGCTATTTTATTGTGCATAATATATAGAATAAAATTAATATTAATGCCCTTGACCTTGAGCCCCAATCATTTTCTTTAAAGGGTGAAAAACTAAGGATAGGGGATAAGTTTGAGATCGCGGGGGGTCCGACCGCTGGGGCCCCCTGCGATCTCTCTGTACGGGGGCCAGGCTCTCCGGCCAGATAGCGGGTGTCGACCCCCGCACGAAGCGGCGGCCGACACGCCCCCTCAATACATCTCAATGGCAGAGCCGGAGATTGCCGAAGGCAGCGCTTCGCTCTGCCATAGAGTTGTATTGAGGGGGCGTGTCGGCCGCCGATTCGTGCAGAGGTCGACACGCCCCCTTCCGGCGGGCTGTTAGGGCTCCGTACAGGAGATAGCGGGGGCCCCAGCGGTCGGACCCCCCCGTGATCTGCAACTTATCCCCTATCCTTAGGATAGGGGATAAGTTGCTCACCACTGAATCACCACTGGACTACTCCTTTAATTTCACAATTATACTTTCACTTGGTCGGTCATGCATTGTTGGCGTATATTGGGGTGCAGCTCGGTCTTTGGATGGCATATTGGGATTGCTCTTGGTGTGGCCCCACTTCCGTCAGTGTTATGGGTCTCTATTTTGCCCCACATCCGTTTTTTTGTTGTAACATAGGGGTGCCACACTTCCTGTTATAGGATATACTTCCGGTCACATGTGGAATCACGTATCTCTTAAACTTATATGGCGAGAGTTCAGTGGCTGGCCTCAATACACGTTCGCGTGCCAGATTCTGTCGCATTGCATCCGAAATTCTTTCTGCGCCAGATTTTGTGCCAGAATTGAAAAAACCCCGACTAACTCTCCATATTGCGAAGAAAACCCGAAAAGGGCGTGGTCATTGGGGAAATGGGGCGTGATCTCAGAAAAGGCGCATATTCCCAACATTTTCACAAAAAAACAATATATAAACTAAGGTTTCCACAGAAAATGTGGTGGATTTGAGATGAGGAAAACCCGACAGATCAGAGGAGGTGTAAAAAAAAACAAAATGTAGGGAAAGTGGAAAATGTAGGGAAACCTTAGTAAATACCTTGGAAAATAAATTGTAGGGAATTAAAACCCACAAAGAAACCTACACAACATTCTTAGTAAATCAGGGCCAGTGTACGCGCTATACGTGTTATGTAACTTCCGGTTTTGTCACATGGTACATGGCGTCACGCCTCATGGTGGTGAGTAGGTCATGTGGCCTCCGGGATCAGTACATATTGTAGTTTTATTAGCCTTGTATGCAGCACGTGCAGGTGTATCTAGTTTATAGGAATATTTATTCTTGCACCATGTAACACACTTTACTCCCGAGGGACTGCGGATCGCGCGGAGCTGCTGTGTCCCCCCTTGGTTGTGAGGGTGCCCCTGGTATTATCATGTGCTCTGTTTGAGGCTGTTGTTATAGTTTAGCATTTGGCCAATGGCGACAGTCATCTTGTTACATTTGGTTTTGTGATTGTCCATTTTTACCTGTGCCCGGCCATTGTATACATGCAGGACCTCTTACTTTAACTTTCATTCCAGGGACCCCGGCCATAGGCTCATTGTACTTACCTGGGAGGGGTAGGTGCTTATAGGGATTATAATCCTCCACCTTGTTTTCTATCTCTCACATGTTTTTAAGTGGTTTTAAATGTTTGTGCTACAATTGGTTGGTTAATTAAATAAAGATATACATTCTATACTGTATATATTGTGGGGTGCGTCTATATATAGTGCCTAGTCTTTTTCTTTTTTTGCCTTTCATTCCTACATGTAGCCACTGACAGCCCCCACCCCCCTACAGTTACAGTCATCAATGCTCTGAGATAATAAGTCATCAATGCTCTGAGATAATAAGTCATCAGTGAGATAATAAGTCATCAGTGAGATAATAAGTCATCAGTGAGATAATAAGTCATCAGTGAGATAATAAGTCATCAGTGAGATAAGTCATCAGTGAGATAATAAGTCATCAGTGAGATAATAAGTCATCAGTGAGATAAGTCATCAGTGAGATAATAAGTCATCAGTGAGATAATAAGTGATCAGTGGTATAATAAGTGATCAGTGAGATAATAAGTCATCAGTGAGATAATAAGTCATCAGTGAGATAATAAGTCATCAGTGAGATAAGTCATCAGTGAGATAATAAGTCATCAGTGAGATAATAAGTCAGTAATGAGATAAGTCATAAGTGAGATAATAAGTCATCAGTGAGATAATAAGTCATCAGTGAGATAATAAGTCATCAATGAGATAATAAGTAATTAATGAGATAATAAGTCATCAGGAGATAAGTCATCAGTGAGATAATAAGTCATCAGTGAGATAATAAGTCATCAGTGAGATAATAAGTCATCAGTGAGATAATAAGTCATCAGTGCTCTGAGATAATAAGTCATCAGTGAGATAATAAGTCATCAGTGAGATAATAAGTCATCAGTGAGATAATAAGTCATCAATGAGATAATAAGTAATTAATGAGATAATAAGTCATCAGGAGATAATAAGTCATCAGTGAGATAATAAGTCATCAATGAGACAATAAGTCATCAATGAGATAATAAGTCATCAGTGAGATAATAAGTCATCAGTGCTCTGAGATAATAAGTCATCAGTGAGATAATAAGTCATCAGTGAGATAATAAGTCATC
This sequence comes from Hyla sarda, assembly GCF_029499605.1. Classification (NCBI taxonomy): domain Eukaryota; kingdom Metazoa; phylum Chordata; class Amphibia; order Anura; family Hylidae; genus Hyla; species Hyla sarda. Next base: position 547,505 of record NW_026610686.1, read on the forward strand.
AGTGAGATAATAAGTCATCAGTGCTCTGAGATAATAAGTCATCAGTGAGATAATAAGTCATCAGTGAGATAATAAGTCATCAGTGAGATAATAAGTCATCAATGAGATAATAAGTAATTAATGAGATAATAAGTCATCAGGAGATAATAAGTCATCAGTGAGATAATAAGTCATCAATGAGGTAATAAGTCATTAATGAGATAATAAGTCATCAGTGAGATAATAAGTCATCAGTGAGATAATAAGTCATCAGGAGATAATAAGTCATCAATGAGATAATAAGTCATCAGTGAGATAATAAGTCATCAATCAGATAATAAGTCATCAATGAGATAATAGGTCATCAGTGAGATAATAAGTCATCAATGCTCTGAGATAATAAGTCATCAATGAGATAATAAGTCATCAATGCTCTGAGATAATAAGTCATCAATGAGATAATAAGTAATTAATGAGATAATAAGTCATCAGTGAGATAATAAGTCATCAGTGAGATAATAAGTCATCAGTGAGAAGTCATCAATGAGATAATAAGTCATCAGTGAGATAATAAGTCATCAGGAGATAATAAGTCATTAATGAGATAATAAGTCATCAATGAGATAATAGGTCATCAGTGAGATAATAAGTCATTAGTGAGATAATAAGTCATCAGTGAGATAATAAGTCATCAATGCTCTGAGATAATAAGTCATCAATGAGATAATAAGTAATTAATGAGATAATAAGTCATCAGTGAGATAATAAGTCATCAGTGAGATAATAAGTCATCAGTGAGAAGTCATCAATGAGATAATAAGTCATCAGTGAGATAATAAGTCATCAATGAGATAAGTCATCAGTGAGATAATAAGTCATCAATGCTCAGAGATAATAAGTCATTAGTGAGATAATAAGTCATCAGTGAGATAAGTCATTAATTAGGTAATAAGTCATCAGTGAGATAATAAGTCATCAATGAGATAATAAGTCATCAGTGAGATAATAAATCATTAATGAGGTAATAAGTCATCAGTGAGATAATAAGTCATTAATGAGGTAATAAGTCATCAGTGAGATAAGTCATTAATGAGATAATAAGTCATCAGTGAGATAATAAGTCATCAGTGAGATAATAAGTCATTAATGGGATAATAAGTCATCAATGAGATAATAAGTCATTAGTGAGATAAGTCATTAATGAGGTAATAAGTCATCAATGAGATAATAAGTCATCAGTGAGATAATAAGTCATCAATGAGATAATAAGTCATCAGTGAGATAATAAGTCATCAGTGAGATAATAAGTCATCAATGAGATAATAAGTCATCAGTGAGATAATAAGTCATTAATGAGATAATAAGTCATCAGTGAGATAATAAGTCATCAGTGAGATAATAAGTCATTAGTGAGATAATAAGTCATTAATGAGATAATGTCATTAGTGAGATAATAAGTCATCAGTGAGATAATAAGTCAGTAATGAGGTAATAAGTCATTAGTGAGATAATAAGTCATCAGTGAGATAATAAGTCAGTAATGAGGTAATAAGTCATCAATGAGATAATAAGTCATCAGTGAGATAATAAGTCATCAATGAGATAATAAGTCATCAGGAGATAATAAGTCAGTAATGAGGTAATAAGTCATTAGTGAGATAATAAGTCATCAGTGAGATAATAAGTCATTAGTGAGATAATAAGTCATTAATGAGATAATGTCATTAGTGAGATAATAAGTCATCAGTGAGATAATAAGTCAGTAATGAGGTAATAAGTCATCAATGCTCTGAGATAATGGACCAGAGTTAATCTGTCTGAGACAAAAACCTTCTGTTTTCCCCATAACAACCAATCGCAGCTCAGCTTTCATTTTACTGGAGCTCTTTAGGATGTGAGCTGTGATTGGTTGTTCTGGAGGGAACAGATACTTACTGGAGGACAGGACACTCTCCATGAACTCTCGCTGGCTGATCCTCCCGTCCTGATCCCGATCGATTCCTCGGAAGACGTCCAGAATACGGGATTTCATCTGCCCGATCCACTGCATGTATCGCTTCCGCCACACCGCAAAGTCAAAGTGGGCAAACTCCTGCAACTGGAAGAGACAAGGTAGAGCAATGAGCCAGGGGCGGAGCCATCCAAAGGGTCCTGGGGGTATGGTATACTGAGGGTCTTGGGGGCGGAGCCATCCAAAGGGTCCTGGGGGTAGGGTATACTGAGGGTCTTGTGGGCGGGGCCATCCTGAGGGTCCTGGGGGTAGGGTATACTGAGGGTCTTGGGGGTGGAGCCATCCAAAGGGTCCTGGGGGTAGGGTATACTGAGGGTCTTGGGGGCGGAGCCATCCAAAGGGTCCTGGGGGTAGGGTATACTGAGGGTCTTGGGGGCGGGGCCATCCTGAGGGTCCTGGGGGTAGGGTATACTGAGGGTCTTGGGGAGGAGCCATCCTGAGGGTCCTGGGGGTAGGGTATACTGAGGGTCTTGGGGCGGAGCCATCCTGAGGGTCCTGGGGGTAGGGTATACTGAGGGTCTTGGGGGCGGGGCCATCCTGAGGGTCCTGGGGGTAGGTAATACTGAGGGTCTTGGGGGCGGAGCCATCCAAAAGGTCCTGGGGGTAGGGTATACGGAGGGTCTTGGGGGCGGGGCCATCCTGAGGGTCCTGGGGTAGGGTATACTGAGGGTCTTGGGGCGGAGCCATCCTGAGGGTCCTGGGGGGTAGGGTATAGTGAGGGTCTTGGGGATGGGGCCATCCTGAGGGTCCTGGGGGGTAGGGTCCGTATTGAAGGTCCTGGGGACAGTGCCATCATGAGTGCCCTTGGGGTGCCCTGGGGGTGGGGTATCATGAGGGTCATGGGGCGGGGCCATCCTGAGGGTCATGGGTGGGGCCATCCTGAGGGTTCTGTGTAGGGGCCATACTGATGTTCCTGTGGGCGGGGCCATCTTCAGGGTCCTGTGGACAGGGCCATATTAAGGGTCCTGGGGGAGAGGCCATACTCAGGGTCCTGGGGGCGGGATCATCCTGAGGTTCCTGTGGGCGGGGCGTGTGCAGACCCTACCTCATGCAGCCGCTGAAGGGCGTTCTGAAGACGACACTGACGGTCTAAGGCCAGGAACCAGAGCTGCTGCCAGCGGTTCAGGAGCTGCGCCATGTGCGGGGTCCGGGGGGCCAGTTCTTGGAGAGGGATGGAGGGGCCGGTCTGAAGAGGCTTCACAGAGTTTTGTCTTTCTAAAACAACAAACAGCGTTTACACCAACACCTCAGATCACATGATCTATATACAGCAACATCACACAATGGAACGGTTGTCACATGACCACAGCTGCTACTTATGAAGGATGAGATCAGGTAACAAATGCTCCGCCCTCTGATTTCTGCAAAACTACTAGGGTACAGAGCACTAACCTCTAGACACCAGGGATTGAGTACACCACAATACCTGATACTGGGAGGGCACTAACCTCTAGACACCAGGTATCGAGTACACCACAATACCTGATACTGGGAGGGCACTAACCTCTAGACACCAGGGATCGAGTACACCACAATAACTAATACAGAGAGGGGCACTAACCTCTAGACACTAGGGAGCGAGTGCACCACAATACCTAATACAGGGAGGGGCACTAACCTCTAGACACCAGGGATCGAGTACACCACAATACCTAATACAGAGAGGGGCACTAACCTCTAGACACCAGGGATCGAGTGCACCACAATACCCGATACAGGGAGGGGCACTAACCTCTAGACACCAGGGATTGAGTACACCACAATACCTGATACTGGGAGGGCACTAACCTCTAGACACCAGGGATCGAGTACACCACAATACCTGATACTGGGAGGGCACTAACCTCTAGACACCAGGGATCGAGTGCACCACAATACCTGATACAGGGAGGGGCACTAACCTCTAGACACCAGGGATCGAGTGCACCACAATACCTAATACAGAGAGGGGCACTAACCTCTAGACACCAGGGATCGAGTGCACCACAATACCCGATACAGGGAGGGGCACTAACCTCTAGACACCAGGGATTGAGTACACCACAATACCTGATACTGGGAGGGCACTAACCTCTAGACACCAGGGATCGAGTACACCACAATACCTAATACAGAGAGGGGCACTAACCTCTAGACACCAGGGATCGAGTGCACCACAATACCCGATACAGGGAGGGGCACTAACCTCTAGACACCAGGGATTGAGTACACCACAATACCTGATACTGGGAGGGCACTAACCTCTAGACACCAGGGATCGAGTACACCACAATACCTGATACTGGGAGGGCACTAACCTCTAGACACCAGGGATCGAGTGCACCACAATACCTGATACAGGGAGGGGCACTAACCTCTAGACACCAGGGATCGAGTGCACCACAATACCTAATACAGAGAGGGGCACTAACCTCTAGACACTAGGGAGCGAGTGCACCACAATACCTAATACAGGGAGGGGCACTAACCTCTAGACACCAGGGATCGAGTACACCACAATACCTAATACAGAGAGGGGCACTAACCTCTAGACACCAGGGATCGAGTGCACCACAATACCCGATACAGGGAGGGGCACTAACCTCTAGACACCAGGGATTGAGTACACCACAATACCTGATACTGGGAGGGCACTAACCTCTAGACACCAGGGATCGAGTGCACCACAATACCTGATACAGGGAGGGGCACTAACCTCTAGACACCAGGGATCGAGTGCACCACAATACCTAATACAGAGAGGGGCACTAACCTCTAGACACTAGGGAGCGAGTGCACCACAATACCTAATACAGGGAGGGGCACTAACCTCTAGACACCAGGGATCGAGTACACCACAATACCTAATACAGAGAGGGGCACTAACCTCTAGACACCAGGGATCGAGTGCACCACAATACCCGATACAGGGAGGGGCACTAACCTCTAGACACCAGGGATTGAGTACACCACAATACCTGATACTGGGAGGGCACTAACCTCTAGACACCAGGGATCGAGTACACCACAATACCTGATACTGGGAGGGCACTAACCTCTAGACACCAGGGATCGAGTGCACCACAATACCTGATACAGGGAGGGGCACTAACCTCTAGACACCAGGGATCGAGTGCACCACAATACCTAATACAGAGAGGGGCACTAACCTCTAGACACCAGGGATTGAGTACACCACAATAACTAATACAGAGAGGGGCACTAACCTCTAGACACTAGGGATCGAGTGCACCACAATATCTAATACAGGGAGGGGCACTAACCTCTAGACACCAGGGATCGAGTACACCACAATACCTAATACAGAGAGGGGCACTAACCTCTAGACACCAGGGATCGAGTACACCACAATACCTGATACAGGGAGGGGCATTAACCTCTAGACACCAGGGATTGAGTACACCACAATACCTGATACTGGGAGGGCACTAACCTCTAGACACCAGGGATCGAGTACACCACAATACCTAATACAGAGAGGGGCACTAACCTCTAGACACCAGGGATCGAGTGCACCACAATACCTGATACAGGGAGGGGCACTAACCTCTAGACACCAGGGATTGAGTACACCACAATACCTGATACTGGGAGGGCACTAACCTCTAGACACCAGGGATCGAGTACACCACAATACCTAATACAGAGAGGGGCACTAACCTCTAGACACCAGGGATTGAGTACACCGCAATACCTGATACAGGGAGGGCACTAACCTCTAGACACCAGGGATCGAGTACATCACAATACCTAATACAGGGAGGGGCACTAACCTCTAGACACTGGGGATTGAGTACACCACAATACCTAATACAGAGAGGGGCACTAACCTCTGGACACCAGGGATCGAGTACACCACAATATCTAATACAGAGAGGGGCACTAACCTCTAGACACGAGGGATCGAGTACACCACAATACCTAATACAGAGAGGGGCACTAACCTCTAGACACCAGGGATTGAGTACACCACAATACCTAATACAGGGAGGGGCACTAACCTCTAGACACCAGAGATTGAGTACACCACAATACCTAATACAGGGAGGGGCACTAACCTCTATACACCAGGGATTGAGTACACCACAATACCTAATACAGAGAGGGGCACTAACCTCTAGACACCAGGGATTGAGTACACCACAATACCTAATACAGAGAGGGGCACTAACCTCTAGACACCAGGGATCGAGTACACCACAATATCTGATACAGGGAGGGGCACTAACCTCTAGACACCAGAGATTGAGTACACCACAATACCTGATACTGGGAGGGCACTAACCTCTAGACACCAGGGATCGAGTACACCACAATACCTGATACTGGGAGGGCACTAACCTCTAGACACCAGGGATCGAGTGCACCACAATACCTGATACAGGGAGGGGCACTAACCTCTAGACACCAGGGATCGAGTGCACCACAATACCTAATACAGAGAGGGGCACTAACCTCTAGACACCAGGGATTGAGTACACCACAATAACTAATACAGAGAGGGGCACTAAGCTCTAGACACTAGGGATCGAGTGCACCACAATATCTAATACAGGGAGGGGCACTAACCTCTAGACACCAGGGATCGAGTACACCACAATACCTAATACAGAGAGGGGCACTAACCTCTAGACACCAGGGATCGAGTACACCACAATACCTGATACAGGGAGGGGCATTAACCTCTAGACACCAGGGATTGAGTACACCACAATACCTGATACTGGGAGGGCACTAACCTCTAGACACCAGGGATCGAGTACACCACAATACCTAATACAGAGAGGGGCACTAACCTCTAGACACCAGGGATCGAGTGCACCACAATACCTGATACAGGGAGGGGCACTAACCTCTAGACACCAGGGATTGAGTACACCACAATACCTGATACTGGGAGGGCACTAACCTCTAGACACCAGGGATCGAGTACACCACAATACCTAATACAGAGAGGGGCACTAACCTCTAGACACCAGGGATTGAGTACACCGCAATACCTGATACAGGGAGGGCACTAACCTCTAGACACCAGGGATCGAGTACATCACAATACCTAATACAGGGAGGGGCACTAACCTCTAGACACTGGGGATTGAGTACACCACAATACCTAATACAGAGAGGGGCACTAACCTCTGGACACCAGGGATCGAGTACACCACAATATCTAATACAGAGAGGGGCACTAACCTCTAGACACCAGGGATCGAGTACACCACAATACCTAATACAGAGAGGGGCACTAACCTCTAGACACCAGGGATTGAGTACACCACAATACCTAATACAGGGAGGGGCACTAACCTCTAGACACCAGAGATTGAGTACACCACAATACCTAATACAGGGAGGGGCACTAACCTCTATACACCAGGGATTGAGTACACCACAATACCTAATACAGAGAGGGGCACTAACCTCTAGACACCAGGGATTGAGTACACCACAATACCTAATACAGAGAGGGGCACTAACCTCTAGACACCAGGGATCGAGTACACCACAATATCTGATACAGGGAGGGGCACTAACCTCTAGACACCAGAGATTGAGTACACCACAATACCTAATACAGGGAGGGGCACTAACCTCTAGACACCAGGGATTGAGTACACCACAATACCTAATACAGAGAGGGGCACTAACCTCTAGACACCAGAGATTGAGTACACCACAATACCTGATACAGGAAGGGGCACTAACCTCTAGACACCAGGGATTGAGTACAGCACAATACCTAATACAGAGAGGGGCACTAACCTCTAGACACCAGGGATTGAGTACACCACAATACCTAATACAGAGAGGGGCACTAACCTCTAGACACCAGGGATCGAGTACACCACAATACCTGATACATGGAGGGGCACTAACCTCTAGACACCAGGGATTGAGTACACCACAATACCTGATACAGGGAGGGGCACTAACCTCTAGACACCAGGAATTGAGTACACCACAATACCTGATACTGGGAGGGGCACTAACCTCTGGACACCAGGGATTGAGTATACCCCAACACCTGATACAGGGAGGGGCACTAACCTCTGGACACCAGGGATTGAGTACCCCACAATATCTGATACAGAGAGGGGCACTAACCTCTAGACACCAGGGATTGAGTACACCACAATACCTGATACTGGGAGGGGCACTAACCTCTAGACACCAGGGATTAAACACACCACAATACCTGATACAGGGAAGGAGACTAACCTCTGGACACCAGGGATTGAGTATACCACAATACCTGATACAGGGAGGGGCACTAACCTCTGGACATCAGGGACCAAGGAAACTGAAACACCTGATACAGGGAGGGGGCACTAGCATGTGGACACCAGGGACTAAGAACACCAAAACACCTGATACAGGGAGGGGCACTAACCTCTGGACACCAGGGATTGAGTATACCAAAACACCTAATACAGGGAGAGGCACTAACCTCTGGACACCAGGGATTGAGTACACCACAATACTTGATACAGGGAGGGGCACTAACCTCTAGACACCAGGGATTGAGTATACCAGAACACCTGATACAGGGAGGGGCACTAACCTCTAGACACCAGGGATTGAGTACACCACAATACCTGATACAGGGAGGGGCACTAACCTCTGGACACCAGGGATTGAGTACACCACAATACCTGATACAGAGAGGGGCACTAACCTCTGGGCACCAGGGATTGAGTATACCACAATACCTGATACTGGGAGGGGCACTAACCTCTAGACACCAGGGATTGAGTACACCACAATACCTGATACTGGGAGGGGACCTAACCTCTAGAACACCAGGGATTGAGTACACCCCAATACATGATACTGGGAGGGGCACTAACCTCTGGACACCAGGGACTGAGTACACCACAATACCTGATACAGGGAGGGGCACTAACCTCTGGACACCAGGGATTGAGTATACCAAAACACCTGATACAGAGAGGGGCACTAACCTCTGGGCACCAGGGATTGAGTATACCACAATACCTGATACAGGGAGGGGCACTAACCTCTGGACACCAGGGATTGAGTATACCAAAACACCTGATACAGGGAGGGACACTAACCTCTGGACACCAGGGATTGAGTATACCTATTTGCTGGACATTAGCTGATGGTATGGTGTTATATTATATATATTATGTATCTGTGCAGTTCCTCAGGTTCCCATCACATGATCTGCGCTGACCCTGACCTATAATGACAACTGGGGGCAGCTCGAGGGGGTCAGGGGTCACTCACTTGCTGACGCTTTCCGGGCGGTCGTAGCTCTGGGTTCGATGACTTTGCGCTTACAATTCTTGGTCACTTTCTCCACCTCCGGCTCCTTCCGGCTCAGCTCCTCCATAAACACCTGAAGGCGACCAATCAGAACAATCACAATAATCACACACCTTCTATTATCCTTGGGTCCTGTTCACATTGTCACGGTTTGCTGACAGTTTTCTAATGTTTTGATCTGATACAGAGGCCTCCAGTGGATACTGATGTCCGTACCGTGTGCTGCGCGATGACTTCCTCTAGGGCCGCCATCTCTTCTGGGAGGGGCTCTTGGTCCCGCAGGCTGAGCGCTTCCTCTGCTGCTGTGATCCAGTCCATTAGTCGTGCAACCTCCTCCCGCTCAGTGGCCAGAGCCTGAATCTGAGTCTGGATGCGCTCCCCCTGCTGGCGGGCCCAGAACATCACCTATGGGCACAGAGCAGACACCTCAGCCTTATGTGGACTCCTCTGCTCCCCCCAGTGGTGACCGGTGGCAATACACCTGCAGTGGGGGATGTGGTGGCGCCTGCACTCACCTCCTGGTAGCGGGATATGATGGCGCCTGCACTCACCTTTGGGTAGCGGGATATGATGGCGCCTGCACTCACCTCCTGGTAGCAGGATATGATGGCGCCTGCACTCACCTCCTGGTACCGGGATATGATGGCGCCTGCACTCACCTTTGGGTAGCGGGATATGATGGCGCCTGCACTTACCTCCTGGTAGCAGGATATGATGGTGCCTGCACTCACCTCCTGGTAGCAGGATATGATGGCGCCTGCACTCACCTCCTGGTACCGGGATATGATGGCGCCTGCACTTACCTTTGGGTAGCGGGATATGATGGCGCCTGCACTCACCTCCTGGTAGTGGGATATGGTGGCGCCTGCACTTACTCTGGGTAGCGGGATATGACCTGCACTCACCTCCTGGTAGCGGGATATGATGGCGCCTGCACTCACCTCCGGGTAGCGGGACATAGTGGCGCCTGCACTCACCTCCTGGTAGCGGGTTATTATGGCGCCTGCACTCACCTTCTGGTATCAGGATATGATGGCGCCTGCACTCACCTCCTGGTAGCGGGACATAGTGGCGCCTGCACTCACCTCCTGGTAGCGGGTTATGATGGCGCCTGCACTCACCTCCTGGTATCAGGATATGATGGCGCCTGCACTCACCTCCTGGTATCAGGATATGGGGGCGCCAGCACTCACCTCCTGGTAGCGGGTCTTGCTGATCGTCAGCCAGGACTTGATGGTGATGATGGAGTCGGGGTGACAGGCAGACAGAATCTCCTGCCCCAGGGACACAATACACTCCAGCGCCATCTGCTGACACTGCAGGGTCTTCATCAGCTCCTGCACACAAGGGCAGCATTATATACTGCAGACGTATACAGCCATATAGGGGCCACACATCACATATTGAAGGGTCCCACCTGCTGCTGCGCCTGACACTCCTGCAGTGCCTGCTCCTCCTCTGGAATCACCCCGCATCTCAGCGTCCGCTCAGACTCCGTGAGACCATCCAAGAAAGAACTGACCAGAGAGTGGAACTCCACCGCCTGAGAGAGACCCCCAAAATATCACAGGACAACCTGCCCCGAGACCATGTCTGAGTAATCACAGTCCCGCCCTCTGTATGACATCACTGATATAATATAATAGTAATATAATGACATGTGATCACAGCCCCCCCCTGTATGACATCACTGATATAATATAATAGTAATATGACGTGATCACAGCCCCGCCCCCTGTATGACATCACTGATATAATGACATGATCACAGCCCCGTCCCCTGTATGACATCACTGATATAATAGCAATATAATGACATGTGATTACAGCCCCGCCCCCTGTATGACATCACTGATATAATATATTAGTAATATAATGACAAGTGATCACAGCCCCGCCCCCTGTATGACATCACTGATATAATATAATAATATGACATGTGATCATAGCCCCGCCCCCTGTATGATATCACTGATATAATATAATAGTAATATAATGACATGTGATCACAGCCCCGCCCTCTGTATGACATCACTGATATAATATAATAGTAATATAATGACATGTGATCACAGCCCCGCCCCCTGTATGACATCACTGATATAATAGTAATATAATGACATGTGATCACAGCCCCGCCCCCTGTATGACATCACTGATATAATATAATAGTAATATGACGTGATCACAGCCCCGCCCCCTGTATGACATCACTGATATAATGACATGATCACAGCCCCGCCCCCTGTATGACATCACTGATATAATAGCAATATAATGACATGTGATTACAGCCCCGCCCCCGTATGACATCACTGATATAATATAATAGTAATATAATGACATGTGATCACAGCCCCGCCCCCTGTATGACATCACTGATATAATATAATAATATGACATGTGATCACAGCCCCGCCCCCTGTATGATATCACTGATATAATATAATAGTAATATAATGACATGTGATTACAGCCCCGCCCCCTGCATGACATCACTGATATAATATAATAGTAATATAATGACATGTGATCACAGTCCCGCCCTCTGTATGACATCACTGATATAATATAATAGTAATATAATGACATGTGATCACAGCCCCGCCCCCTGTATGACATCACTGATATAATATAATAGTAATATGACGTGATCACAGCCCCGCCCCCTGTATGACATCACTGATATAATGACATGATCACAGCCCGCCCCCTGTATGACATCACTGATATAATAGCAATATAATGACATGTGATTACAGCCCCGCCCCCTGTATGACATCACTGATATAATTGAATAGTAATATAATGACATGTGATCACAGCCCCGCCCCCTGTATGACCTCACTTATATACAGTAATATAATATTAATATGATGACATGTGATCACAGCCCCGCCCTCTGTATGACATCACTGATATAATATAATGACATGTGCTCACAGCCCCGCCCCCTGTATGACATCACTAGTCTCCTCACTCACCTGTCGTAGAGACGCCTCCAGCCTCCCCTGCTTGCTGACGGACAGGGTACACACCAGGTCCCAGCGGTGACCCAGCTCTTCCATCTGTCTCTGCAGCCAGTGTGAATCCGTCCCCACTCCGCCCCGGCTCAGGTCTCGCACCGAGTGCTTCAGGGTCTTCATGGATCCCGCTCTCTTCCCCAGCTCCTTCTGGAAAGCCTGAGCATGAAAGCAATGGATGGTTACACGGGACACACGTCTGATGCTGACACGGGACACGTCTGACAATGACACGGGACAGACGTCTGACAATGACACGGGACACACGTCTGACAATGACACGGGACACACGTCTGACAATGACACGGGACACACGTCTGACAATGACACGGGACACACGTCTGACAATGACACGGGACACACGTCTGACAATGACACGGGACACACGTCTGACAATGAAACGGGACACACGCCTGACAATGACACGAGACACACGTCTGACAATGACACGGGACACACGTCTGACAATGACACGGGACACACGTCTGACAATGACACGGGACACACGTCTGACAATGACACGGGACACACGTCTGACAATGACACGGGACACACGTCTGACAATGACACGGGACAGACGTCTGACAATGACACGGGACAGACGTCTGACAATGACACGGGACAGACGTCTGACAATGACACGGGACACACGTCTGACAATGACACGGGACACGCGTCTGACAATGACACGGGACACACGTCTGACAATGACACGGGACACACGTCTGACAATGACACGGGACACGCGTCTGACAATGACACGGGACACACGTCTGACAATGACACGGGACACGCGTCTGACAATGACACGGGACACACGTCTGACAATGACACGGGACACACGTCTGACAATGACACGGGACACACGTCTGACAATGACACGGGACACACGTCTGACGCTGACACGGGACACACGTCTGACGCTGACACGGGAGACACGACTGACAATGACAGGGGACACACGTCTGACAATGACAGGGGACACACGTCTGACAATGACACGGGACACACGTTTGACAATGACACGGAACACGCGTCTGACAATGACACGGGACACACGTCTGACAATGACACGGGACACGCGTCTGACAATGACACGGGACACGCGTCTGACAATGACACGGGACACGCGTCTGACAATGACACGGAACACGCGTCTGACAATGACACGGAACACGCGTCTGACAATGACACGGGACACACGTCTGATAATGACACGGGACACACGTCTGACAATGACACGGAACACGCGTCTGACAATGACACGGGACACACATCTGACAATGACACGGGACACGCGTCTGACAATGACACGGGACACGCGTCTGACAATGACACGGGACACGCGTCTGACAATGACACGGAACACGCGTCTGACAATGACACGGGACACACGTTTGACAATGACACGGAACACGCGTCTGACAATGGCACAGGACACACGTCTGACAATGACACGGGACACGCGTCTGACAATGACACGGGACACACGTCTGACAATGACACGGGACACACGTCTGACAATGACACGGGACACACGTCTGACAATGACACGGGACACACGTCTGACAATGACACGGGACACACGTATGACAATGACACGGAACACGCGTCTGACAATGGCACGGGACACACGTCTGACAATGACACGGGACACACGTCTGACAATGACACGGGACACACGTCTGACAATGACACGGGACACACGTCTGACAATGACACGGGACACGCGTCTGACAATGACACGGGACACGCGTCTGACAATGACACGGGACACACGTCTGACAATGACACGGGACACGCGTCTGACAATGACACGGGACACGTCTGACAATGACACGGGACACGTCTGACAATGACACGGGACACACGACTGACAATGCCACGGGAGACGCGTCTGACAATGACACGGGACACGCGTCTGACAATGACACGGGACACGCGTCTGACAATGACACGGGACACACGTCTGACAATGACACGGGACACACGTCTGACAATGACACGGGACACACGTCTGACAATGACACGGGACACACGTCTGACAATGACACGGGACACGCGTCTGACAATGACACGGGACACGCGTCTGACAATGACACGGGAGACACGACTGACAATGACACGGGACACGCGTCTGACAATGACACGGGACACGTCTGACAATGACACGGGACACGTCTGACAATGACAAGGGACACACGACTGACAATGCCACGGGAGACGCGTCTGACAATGACACGGGACACGCGTCTGACAATGACACGGGACACACGTCTGACAATGACACGGGACACGCGTCTGACAATGACACGGGACACGTCTGACAATGACACGGGACACGTCTGACAATGACACGGGACACACGACTGACAATGCCACGGGAGACACGTCTGACAATGCCACGGGACACACGTCTGACAATGACACGGGACACACGTCTGACAATTACACTGGACACACGTCTGACAATGACACGGGACATGCGTCTGACAATGACACGGGACACGCGTCTGACAATGACACGGGACACGCGTCTGACAATGACACGGGACACACGCCTGACAATGGCACAGGACACACGCCTGACAATGACACGGGACATGTCTGACAATGACACGGGACACACGTCTGACAATGACACGGGACACACGTCTGACAATGACACGGGACACACATCTGACAATGACACGGGACACGCGTCTGACAATGGCACAGGACACATGCCTGACAATGACACGGGACACGTCTGACAATGACACGGGACACACGTCTGACAATGACACGGGACACACGTCTGACAATGACACGGGACACACGTCTGACAATGACACCGGACACACGTCTGACAATGACACGGGACACGTCTGACAATGACACGGGACACACGTCTGACAATGACACGGGACACGTCTGACAATGACACCGGACACGTCTGACAATGACACGGGACACACGACTGACAATGCCACGGGAGACACGTCTGACAATGACACGGGGCACACGTCTGACAATGACACGGGACACACGTCTGACAATGACACGGGACATGCATCTGACAATGACACGGGACACACGACTGACAATGACACGGGAGACACATCTGACAATGACACGGGACACACGTCTGACAATGACACGGGAGACACATCTGACAATGACACGGGACACACGTCTGACAATGACACGGGAGACACGTCTGACAATGACATGGGAGACACATCTGACAATGACACGGGACACACGTCTGACAATGACACGGGACACGCGTCTGACAATGACACGGGACACATATCTGACCACACGCCTCTAGATATTTGTTTATCTCATGTAGATGTAGCAGAGCTGGACACAAAATAAGATATAATGAGTGTAGTGAGTGCAGTATGCAGATTGGCCACTAGATGTCAGTATTTTTGTCGGTGGCCGCCAGATGTAATCTCTGCTCACAGAATTCCGCGAGCAGAGATTACATCTGGCGTCCATCGACAAAAATACTTCGGAAGTAGGAACGCGCGCCACTGCGCCGTCACCATTATGCTATGCACTGCTCGCGGAATTCCGCACAAAGAATGAACATGTTAATTCTCTGTGCTGAATAATTTCTGCCGCTGAAATTCCTCAGTGTGAATGGGTCTCAAGGAAGAGTCTGAGGGTCACACTGATGGGAATGTTCACTGCGCGGAATTCCACTTGCGGAACATACCCCAAATGTGAACGAGCACTTACTATGTACTGTGTCACTATCATGGTGGAGGGTATATAGTGGTATATATGTCAGTGTCATGGTGGAGGGTATATAGTGGTATATATGTCACTGTCATGGTGGATGGTATATAATGGTATATATGTCACTATCATGGTGGAGGGTATACATATATATATATATGTAGACCCCCCCCCCCCCCCTCCATCTGCTCACCTTGTGTTTATCCAGCAGGTCACTGACCAGATCTCTGTCTCCCCCTAGTGGTGTCTCCTCTGAGAGCTGCGGCTCCGCTCTGTACAGCCAATCCATCAGCGCCTGGAGAGCGTCTGTGAACTTCCCGGAGAACAGTAGAGACTCCTCCAGCTTCTGCTGCCTGGAGAGATATCACCGTCACATACACCGCCCTGGTGTAGGATTCCCCATACCCACGTGCTGATGAGGTCCGCACCTCTCAGTGGATCGGGAGCAGACATGCCCCCATCGCTCCCTCAGCTGCCCCAGTGACTCGTCCATCTGCTGCTCGTCCTCCGGCAGACGGATCTTCTCCCGCAGAGCGCGGCCGCTCCTCAGAGTCGCCTCATATATGGGACGTTTAGACCGCAGGACCTTCTGGAAGACCTGGAGAAACATGACACAGTGTAACAGAACCATGAGGTCAGTGATGTCACAGTGTGATGTTATTGGTGATGTCAGTGATGTCAGTATAACAGAATCCTGAGGTCAGTGATGTCACAGTGTAACAGAATCCTAAGGTCAGTGATGTCACAGTGTAACAGAATCCTGAGGTCAGTGATGTCACAGTATAACAGAATCCTGAGGTCAGTGATGTCACAGTATAACAGAATCCTGAGGTCAGTGATGTCACAGTGTAACAGAATCCTGAGGTCAGTGATGTCACAGTGTAACAGAATCCTGAGGTCAGTGATGTCACAGTGTAACAGAATCCTGAGGTCAGTGATGTCACATTGTAATAGAATCCTGAGGTCAGTGATGTCACAGTGTAACAGAATCCTGAGGTCAGTGATGTCACAGTGTAACAGAATCCTGATGTCAGTGATGTCACAGTGTAATAGAATCCTGAGGTCAGTGATGTCACAGTGTAACAGAATCCTGATGTCAGTGATGTCACAGTGTAATAGAATCCCGAGGTCAGTGATGTCACAGTGTAATAGAATCCTGAGGTCAGTGATGTCACAGTGTAATAGAATCCTGATGTCAGTGATGTCACAGTGTAATAGAATCCCGAGGTCAGTGATGTCACAGTGTAATAGAATCCTGAGGTCAGTGATGTCACAGTGTAACAGAATCCTGAGGTCAGTTATGTAACATTGTAATAGAATCCCGAGGTCAGTGATGTCACAGTGTAATAGAATCCTGAGGTCAGTGATGTCACAGTGTAACAGAATCCTGAGGTCAGTGATGTCACAGTGTAACAGAATCCTGATGTCAGTGATGTCACAGTGTAACAGAATCCTGAGGTCAGTGATGTCACAGTGTTACAGAATCCTGAGGTCAGTGATGTCACAGTGTTACAGAATCCTGAGGTCAGTGATGTTGACAAGTTTATTAAAATGATTCTGACTGCCGATCAATATATATTAATACTTATATATATATATGCCATTTCTAATGATGAAAAAAGATATTTGTTACCTACTCTAAACCTATATATCCAGCTTGCTATCTGCTCGTGACTAAGAAAAAGACCTTGGGATGATGCCAGAAGGACCAAGCTGAGACGTCAGAAGACAAAATATTTGAAGAAGATACAGATTGTATAGAAGGACAAGGATCTGGGATTTTCCAGTATGAGAGCCGCATAAATGAACTTTGGCCAAGAAAGAAAATGATTCTTAAATATGCTAATATATACAGACACAAAACTCAAATGACCAATCAAAATATAACATGATGATTTTGACGTGATAACTAACCTCCCCTTTTTTGTCAAATGTAAACACAATGTACTTCCGTTTAATAAACAGAACTCATTGGGGCAGCTCCTTGGTCAGTATGCTGAGAAGGAGAAATTATACCAACATTCTGTCTGGTGTGTATTCATTGTGCCGGCACTCAGCAATATACAGCAGCAGTCACACATATTTTAAGGCCTCATCCGCACCCATCCTTGACAGTTGGTGTCAGAAGTGGGATTCTGTTCCCTGGACCACACTTGAGGGAAGAGCCAAGTCTGGTGGACCGACACCTTTCCAGCCGTCCAGGGCAACCCAGAACTGCAACCCCCCCCGTGTGGTCTCAATTTCATAGAGGAGTTCTAGTCGCAGTTGACTGATTGCTGCTGCTTAAATCAAAGTCCACAGTTTAGTAAATCGGGAGAAGTTGTGAGAGAACCAGTAAAATGTTCTTTTTGCCAACCTTAACATCAAAAAAATGCACTACTTAACCCCTTAAGGACCCGGGCTTTTTCGGTTTTTTCATTTTCAATTTTTCCTCGTTAACTTAAAAAAATCATAACTCTTTAAAATTTTCACCTAAAATTCTATATGATGGCTTATTTTTTGCGTCACTAATTCTCCTTTGTAATGACATTAGTCATTTTACCCAAAAATCTACGGTGAAACGGGAAAAAAAATCAATGTGCAACAAAATTGATGAAAAAACACTATTTTGTAAGTTTGGGGGGGCTTCCGTTCTTATGCAGTACATTTTTCGGCAAAAATGATACCTTATCCTTATTCTGTAGGTCCATACGGTTAAAATGATCCCCTACTTATATAGGTTTGATTTTGTATCACTTCAGAAAAAAATCATAACTACATGCAGGAAAATGTATACATTTAAAATTGTCATATTCTGACCCCTATAACTTTTTTATTTTTCTGTGTTCAGGGCGCTATTGGGGCTCATTTTTTGCACCGTGATCTGAAGTTTTTAGCGGTACCATTTTTATTCTGATCATACTTTATGATGGTATAAAAAGTGATAAAAAGGTATAAAAAGTGATCAAAAATGCGCTATTTTGGACTTTTGAATTTTTTTGCGCGTACGCCATTGAACGTGCGGTTTAAAAAGCGGTATATTTTTATATTTCGGACATTTCCGCATGCGGCGATACCACATGTTTATTTTTATTTTTATTTACACTGTGTTTTTTTTACTCTTGGAAATGCCGGGTGATTCAAACTTTTATTAGGGGAAGGGATAATGTCAGTGATGTCACAGTGTAACAGAATCCTGATGTCAGAGTGTAATGTTATTGGTGATGTCACAGTGTAATGTTATTGGTAATGTCACAGTGTAATGTTATTGGTGATGTCACAGTGTAATGTTATTGGTGATGTCACAGTGTAATGTTATTGGTGATGTCACAGTGTAATGTTATTGGTGATGTCACAGTGTAATGTTATTGGTGATGTCACAGTGTAATGTTATTGGTGATGTCACAGTGTAATGTTATTGGTGATGTCACAGTGTAATGTTATTGGTAATGTCACAGTGTAATGTTATTGGTGATGTCACAGTGTAATGTTATTGGTGATGTCACAGTGTAATGTTATTGGTGATGTCACAGTGTAATGTTATTGGTAATGTCAGTGATATCACAGTGTAATGTTATTGGTGATGTCACAGTGTAATGTTATTGGTGATGTCACAGTGTAATGTTATTGGTGATGTCAGTGATGTCACAGTGTAATGTTATTGGTGATGTCACAGTGTAATGTTATTGGTGATGTCACAGTGTAATGTTATTGGTGATGTCACAGTGTAATGTTATTGGTGATGTCACAGTGTAATGTTATTGGTAATGTCAGTGATATCACAGTGTAATGTTATTGGTGATGTCACAGTGTAATGTTATTGGTGATGTCACAGTGTAATGTTATTGGTGATGTCACAGTGTAATGTTATTGGTGATGTCACAGTGTAATGTTATTGGTAATGTCAGTGATGTCACAGTGTAATGTTATTGGTGATGTCACAGTGTAATGTTATTGGTGATGTCACAGTGTAATGTTATTGGTGATGTCACAGTGTAATGTTATTGGTGATGTCACAGTGTAATGTTATTGGTGATGTCACAGTGTAATGTTATTGGTAATGTCAGTGATGTCACAGTGTAATGTTATTGGTGATGTCACAGTGTAATGTTATTGGTGATGTCACAGTGTAATGTTATTGGTGATGTCACAGTGTAATGTTATTGGTGATGTCACAGTGTAATGTTATTGGTGATGTCACAGTGTAATGTTATTGGTGATGTCACAGTGTAATGTTATTGGTAATGTCAGTGATATCACAGTGTAATGTTATTGGTGATGTCACAGTGTAATGTTATTGGTGATGTCACAGTGTAATGTTATTGGTGATGTCACAGTGTAATGTTATTGGTGATGTCAGTGATGTCACAGTGTAATGTTATTGGTGATGTCACAGTGTAATGTTATTGGTGATGTCACAGTGTAATGTTATTGGTGATGTCACAGTGTAATGTTATTGGTGATGTCACAGTGTAATGTTATTGGTGATGTCACAGTGTAATGTTATTGGTGATGTCACAGTGTAATGTTATTGGTGATGTTATACGATGACGGTACCTTGTGTTTGCTCAGCTGCTGTTTGATGTGCTCCTGGCTGACGCTGGTGTCGATCTGTTGTGACTCTAGAGCCCGATCCACCTCCTCCAGCCATTCCAGAAGCTTCTGCCGAGACTCACTGTACTGTGGGGGAAGGAGGAAGAATTACATAGGCTGATCAGGGGGAACTATAACCACCAGGGGGCACAACAGATCACTATACACTGAGGGTCACCCCACAGATCACTATACACTGAGGGTCACCCCACAGATCACTATACACTGAGGGTCACCCCACATATCACTATACACTGAGGGTCACCCCACATATCACTATACACTGAGGGTCACCCCACAGATCACTATACACTGAGGGTCACCCCACAGATCACTATACACTGAGGGTCACCCCACATATCACTATACACTGAGGGTCACCCCACAGATCACTATACACTGAGGGTCACCCCACATATCACTATACACTGAGGGTCACCCCACAGATCACTATACACTGAGGGTCACCCCACAGATCACTATACAGTGAGGGTCACCCCACAGATCACTATACAGTGAGGGTCACCCCACATATCACTATACACTGAGGGTCACCCCACAGATCACTATACACTGAGGGTCACCCCACATACCACTATACACTGAGGGTCACCCCACATATCACTATACACTGAGGGTCACCCCACAGATCACTATACAGTGAGGGTCACCCCACATATGAGGGTCACCCCACAGATCACTATACACTGAGGGTCACCCCACACATCACTATACACTGAGGGTCACCCCACACATCACTATACACTGAGGGTCACCCCACATATCACTATACACTGAGGGTCACCCCACAGATCACTATACAGTAAGGGTCACCCCACAGATCACTATACACTGAGGGTCACCCCACATATCACTATACACTGAGGGTCACCCCACAGATCACTATACACTGAGGGTCACCCCACATATCACTATACACTGAGGGTCACCCCACAGATCACTATACACTGAGGGTCACCCCACATATCACTATACACTGAGGGTCACCCCACATATCACTATACACTGAGGGACACCCCACATATCACTATACACTGAGGGTCACCCCACATATCACTATACACTGAGGGTCACCCCACAGATCACTATACACTGAGGGTCACCCCACAGATCACTATACACTGAGGGTCACCCCACAGATCACTATACACTGAGGGTCACCCCACAGATCACTATACACTGAGGGTCACCCCACAGATCACTATACACTGAGGGTCACCCCACAGATCATTAGACACTGAGGGTCACCCCACATATCACTATACACTGAGGGTCACCCCACATATCACTATACACTGAGGGTCACCCCGCAGATCACTATACACTGAGGGTCACCCCGCAGATCACTATTCACTGAGGGTCACCCCGCATATCACTATACACTGAGGGTCACCCCGCATATCACTATACACTGAGGGTCACCCCACAGATCACTATACACTGAGGGTCACCCCACAGATCACTATACACTGAGGGTCACCCCGCATATCACTATACACTGAGGGTCACCCCACATATCACTATACACTGAGGGTCACCCCACAGATCACTATACACTGAGGGTCACCCCACAGATCACTATACACTGAGGGTCACCCCACAGATCACTATACAGTGAGGGTCACCCCACATATCACTATACACTGAGGGTCACCCCACAGATCACTATACACTGAGGGTCACCCCACAGATCACTATACACTGAGGGTCACCCCACAGATCACTATACACTGAGGGTCACCCCACAGATCACTGTACACTGAGGGTCACCCCACAGATCATTATACACTGAGGGTCACCCCACATATCACTATACACTGAGGGTCACCCCACATATCACTATACACTGAGGGTCACCCCACAGATCACTATACACTGAGGGTCACCCCGCAGATCACTATTCACTGAGGGTCACCCCGCATATCACTATACACTGAGGGTCACCCCGCATATCACTATACACTGAGGGTCACCCCACAGATCACTATACACTGAGGGTCACCCCACAGATCACTATACACTGAGGGTCACCCCACATATCACTATACACTGAGGGTCACCCCACAGATCACTATACACTGAGGGTCACCCCACATATCACTATACACTGAGGGTCACCCCACAGATCACTATACACTGAGGGTCACCCCACAGATCACTATACAGTGAGGGTCACCCCACAGATCACTATACACTGAGGGTCACCCCACATATCACTATACACTGAGGGTCACCCCACAGATCACTATACACTGAGGGTCACTCCACATATCACTATACACTGAGGGTCACCCCACATATCACTATACACTGAGGGTCACCCCACAGATCACTATACACTGAGGGTCACCCCACATATCACTATACACTGAGGGTCACCCCACATATCACTATACACTGAGGGTCACCCCACAGATCACTATACACTGAGGGTCACCCCACATATCACTATACAGTGAGGGTCACCCCACAGATCACTATACACTGAGGGTCACCCCACAGATCACTATACAGTGAGGGTCACCCCACATATCACTATACACTGAGGGTCACCCCACATATCACTATACACTGAGGGTCACCCCACAGATCACTATACACTGAGGGTCACCCCACAGATCACTATACACTGAGGGTCACCCCACAGATCACTATACAGTGAGGGTCACCCCACAGATCACTATACACTGAGGGTCACCCCACAGATCACTATACAGTGAGGGTCACCCCACATATCACTATACACTGAGGGTCACCCCACATATCACTATACACTGAGGGTCACCCCACAGATCACTATACACTGAGGGTCACCCCACAGATCACTATACACTGAGGGTCACCCCACAGATCACTATACACTGAGGGTCACCCCACAGATCACTATACACTGAGGGTCACCCCACAGATCACTATACACTGAGGGTCACCCCACAGATCACTATACACTGAGGGTCACCCCACAGATCACTATACACTGAGGGTCACCCCACAGATCACTATACACTGAGGGTCACCCCACACATCACTATACAGTGAGGGTCACCCCACATATCACTATACACTGAGGGTCACCCCACATATCACTATACAGTGAGGGTCACCCCACAGATCACTATACACTGAGGGTCACCACACAGATCACTATACACTGAGGGTCACCCCACAGATCACTATACACTGAGGGTCACCCCACAGATCACTATACACTGAGGGTCACCCCACAGATCACTATACACTGAGGGTCACCCCACAGATCACTATACACTGAGGGTCACCCCACATATCACTATACACTGAGGGTCACCCCACATATCACTATACACTGAGGGTCACCACACAGATCACTATACACTGAGGGTCACCCCACATATCACTATACACTGAGGGTCACCCCACAGATCACTATACACTGAGGGTCACCCCACATATCACTATACACTGAGGGTCACCCCACATATCACTATACACTGAGGGTCACCCCACAGATCACTATACACTGAGGGTCACTCCACATATCACTATACACTGAGGGTCACCCCACAGATCACTATACACTGAGGGTCACCCCACAGATCACTATACACTGAGGGTCACCCCACAGATCACTATACACTGAGGGTCACCCCACATATCACTATACACTGAGGGTCACCCCACATATCACTATACAGTGAGGGTCACCAAACAGATCACTATACACTGAGGGTCACCCCACAGATCACTATACACTGAGGGTCACCCCACAGATCACTATACACTGAGGGTCACCCCACACATCACTATACAGTGAGGGTCACCCCACATATCACTATACACTGAGGGTCACCCCACAGATCACTATACACTGAGGGTCACCCCACATATCACTATACACTGAGGGTCACCCCACATATCACTATACACTGAGGGTCACCCCACATATCACTATACACTGAGGGTCACCCCACATATCACTATACACTGAGGGTCACCCCACATATCACTATACACTGAGGGTCACCCCACATATCACTATACACTGAGGGTCACCCCACATATCACTATACACTGAGGGTCACCCCACAGATCACTATACACTGAGGGTCACCCCACAGATCACTATACACTGAGGGTCACCCCACAGATCACTATACACTGAGGGTCACCCCACAGATCACTATACACTGAGGGTCACCCCACATATCACTATACACTGAGGGTCACCCCACATATCACTATACACTGAGGGTCACCCCACATATCACTATACACTGAGGGTCACCCCACAGATCACTATACACTGAGGGTCACCCCACAGATCACTATACACTGAGGGTCACCCCACAGATCACTATACACTGAGGGTCACCCCACAGATCACTATACACTGAGGGTCACCCCACAGATCACTATACACTGAGGGTCACCCCACAGATCACTATACACTGAGGGTCACGCCACAGATCACTATACACTGAGGGTCACCCCACATATCACTATACACTGAGGGTCACCCCACATATCACTATACACTGAGGGTCACCCCACACATCACTATACACTGAGGGTCACCCCACATATCACTATACACTGAGGGTCACCCCACATATCACTATACACTGAGGGTCACCCCACATATCACTATACACTGAGGGTCACCCCACAGATCACTATACACTGAGGGTCACCCCACAGATCACTATACACTGAGGGTCACCCCACATATCACTATACACTGAGGGTCACCCCACATATCACTATACACTGAGGGTCACCCCACATATCACTATACACTGAGGGTCACCCCACAGATCACTATACACTGAGGGTCACCCCACAGATCACTATACACTGAGGGTCACCCCACATATCACTATACACTGAGGGTCACCACACAGATCACTATACACTGAGGGTCACCCCACAGATCACTATACACTGAGGGTCACCCCACAGATCACTATACACTGAGGGTCACCCCACATATCACTATACACTGAGGGTCACCCCACATATCACTATACACTGAGGGTCACCCCACAGATCACTATACACTGAGGGTCACCCCACAGATCACTATACACTGAGGGTCACCCCACATATCACTATACACTGAGGGTCACCCCACAGATCACTATACACTGAGGGTCACCCCACACATCACTATACACTGAGGGTCACCCCACATATCACTATACACTGAGGGTCACCCCACATATCACTATACACTGAG
Organism: Hyla sarda; assembly: GCF_029499605.1. Lineage (NCBI taxonomy): Eukaryota > Metazoa > Chordata > Amphibia > Anura > Hylidae > Hyla > Hyla sarda. Next base: position 573,345 of record NW_026610686.1, read on the forward strand.
GGTCACCCCACATATCACTATACAGTGAGGGTCACCCCACACATCACTATACACTGAGGGTCACCCCACACATCACTATACACTGAGGGTCACCCCACATATCACTATACACTGAGGGTCACCCCACATATCACTATACAGTGAGGGTCACCCCACATATCACTATACAGTGAGGGTCACCCCACATATCACTATACACTGAGGGTCACCCCACATATCACTATACACTGAGGGTCACCCCACAGATCACTATACACTGAGGGTCACCCCACATATCACTATACACTGAGGGTCACCCCACATATCACTATACACTGAGGGTCACCCCACATATCACTATACAGTGAGGGTCACCCCACATATCACTATACACTGAGGGTCACCCCACAGATCACTATACAGTGAGGGTCACCCCACAGATCACTATACAGTGAGGGTCACCCCACATATCACTATACACTGAGGGTCACCCCACAGATCACTATACAGTGAGGGTCACCCCACAGATCACTATACACTGAGGGTCACCCCACAGATCACTATACACTGAGGGTCACCCCACAGATCACTATACACTGAGGGTCACCCCACATATCACTATACACTGAGGGTCACCCCACAGATCACTATACACTGAGGGTCACCCCACACATCACTATACACTGAGGGTCACCCCACATATCACTATACAGTGAGGGTCACCCCACATATCACTATACACTGAGGGTCACCCCACAGATCACTATACACTGAGGGTCACCCTACAGATCACTATACACTGAGGGTCACCCCACAGATCACTATACACTGAGGGTCACCCCACATATCACTATACACTGAGGGTCACCCCACAGATCACTATACACTGAGGGTCACCCCACATATCACTATACACTGAGGGTCACCCCACAGATCACTATACACTGAGGGTCACCCCACAGATCACTATACACTGAGGGTCACCCCACAGATCACTATACACTGAGGGTCACCCCACATATCACTATACACTGAGGGTCACCCCACAGATCACTATACAGTGAGGGTCACCCCACATATCACTATACACTGAGGGTCACCCCACAGATCACTATACACTGAGGGTCACCCCACAGATCACTATACACTGAGGGTCACCCTACAGATCACTATACACTGAGGGTCACCCCACAGATCACTATACACTGAGGGTCACCCCACATATCACTATACACTGAGGGTCACCCCACATATCACTATACAGTGAGGGTCACCCCACAGATCACTATACACTGAGGGTCACCCCACAGATCACTATACACTGAGGGTCACCCCACAGATCACTATACACTGAGGGTCACCCCACATATCACTATACAGTGAGGGTCACCCCACAGATCACTATACACTGAGGGTCACCCCACAGATCACTATACACTGAGGGTCACCCCACATATCACTATACACTGAGGGTCACCCCACATATCACTATACACTGAGGGTCACCCCACAGATCACTATACACTGAGGGTCACCCCACAGATCACTATACACTGAGGGTCACCCCGCATATCACTATACACTGAGGGTCACCCCACAGATCACTATACACTGAGGGTCAACCCACAGATCACTATACACTGAGGGTCACCCCACAGATCACTATACACTGAGGGTCACCCCACAGATCACTATACACTGAGGGTCACCCCACAGATCACTATACACTGAGGGTCACCCCACAGATCACTATACACTGAGGGTCGCCCCACATATCACTGTACAGTGAGGGTCACCCCACAGATCACTATACACTGAGGGTCACCCCACATATCACTATACACTGAGGGTCACCCCACATATCACTATACACTGAGGGTCACCCCACATATCACTATACACTGAGGGTCACCCCACATATCACTATACACTGAGGGTCACCCCACATATCACTATACACTGAGGGTCACCCCACATATCACTATACACTGAGGGTCACCCCACAGATCACTATACACAGATCACTATACAGGGATGGACTTACCTGCTTGGCTTGTCTCCGGGACTCCTCCAGGCTGCGGCCCCTCTCGGCCGCCCGCTCCTGCACCTTGCCCACCCTCTCCCGGGCGCTCTGCACCAAGCTCTGGGTCAGGTCATTCTCCTGCTTACGAGTCACGTCCTTCAGCCGAGAACACACAGACTCCAGATCACACAGCTTCCTATCATACGACTCAATCTCCTGCAGCAAACCCTAAAGATGGAGGCAAAGAGGTCACCGAGCATGACCACAAGAGCGCACCTGCGAATCACAGACATCGTATCCACTACTACAGTCACCCCCAGAGCTGCACTCACTATTCTGCTGGTACATCATGTCTTATCCTCCAGAGCTGCACTCACTATTCTGCTGTTATATCATGTGTTATCCTACAGAGCTGCACTCACTATTCTGCTGTTACATCAGGTCTTATCCTCCAGAACTGCACTCACTATTCTGCTATTACATCATGTCTTATCCTCCAGAACTGCTCTCACTATTCTGCTGTTACATCATGTCTTATCCTCCAGAACTGCACTCACTATTCTGCTGTTACATCAGGTCTTATCCTCTAGAGCTGCACTCACTATTCTGCTGTTACATCAGGTCTTATCCTCCAGAGCTGCACTCACTATTCTGCTGTTACATCAGGTCTTATCCTCCAGAACTGCACTCACTATTCTGCTATTACATCATGTCTTATCCTCCAGAACTGCTCTCACTATTCTGCTGTTACATCATGTCTTATCCTCCAGAACTGCACTCACTATTCTGCTGTTACATCAGGTCTTTTCCTCCAGAGCTGCACTCACTATTCTGCTGTTACATCAGGTCTTATCCTCCAGAACTGCACTCACTATTCTGCTGTTACATCATGTCTTATCCTCCAGAGCTGCACTCACTATTCTGCTGTTACATCATGTCTTATCCTCCAGAACTGCTCTCACTATTCTGCTGTTACATCATGTCTTATCCTCCAGAACTGCACTCACTATTCTGCTGTTACATCAGGTCTTTTCCTCCAGAGCTGCACTCACTATTCTGCTGTTACATCAGGTCTTATCCTCCAGAGCTGCACTCACTATTCTGCTGTTACATCAGGTCTTATCCTCCAGAGCTGCACTCACTATTCTGCTGTTACATCATGTCTTATCCTCCAAAGCTGCACTCACTATTCTGCTGTTTGTCTTATCCTTCAGTCACCTCCAGAGCTGCACTCACTATTCTGCTGTTATATCAGGTCTTATCCTCCAGAGCTGCACTCACTATTCTGCTGTTACATCATGTCTTATCCTCCAAAGCTGCACTCACTATTCTGCTGTTTGTCTTATCCTTCAGTCACCTCCAGAGCTGCACCATTACAATAATATAATTCCCAGGTCATATGCTGCACCTTGTGCTCCTGGATCTGGTTGGTGATGGTCTCCAGGATGATGCTGGGGGGTCCGGCGGTGTTCAGACGTCCCTCTGCCTGCCCGATCCACTGGGACACTTCCTGCATTGTGCTGTGGAACTCTGTGATGACGGCCAGGCCCTCCGACAGACAAACCTAAATGGACAGCAGAAGGGTGAGCGACCCTAACCAGGATGTAGGTAGACCCCCCCCCAACACCCTGCGGCCCCCAGGACTCACCTTCCGCTCCTGCACCTTGGTGTACGCGCTCTCCCATTTCTGCTCCAGGATTCGGAGTTGATGCTCAACACTTGAACCTCGTGGGTGGGGACAGGAGGCCAGAAGACGCTGGAGGCCGTCCCTAACACTATTATAGGTGTGCTGCTTAGACTCCATCTCCTTACAGAGGTCCTGGATACAACCAGGAGAAGAGACAGCTAAGGAAGAGTGTAGAGCGCAGGAGAGAGGAAGAGTGTAGAGCGCAGGAGAGAGGAAGAGAGTAGAGCGCAGGAGAGAGGAGTGAGGAAGAGTGTAGAGTGCAGGAGAGAGGAAGAGTGTAGAGTGCAGGAGAGAGGAAGAGTATAGAGCGCAGGAGAGAGGAAGAGAGTAGAGCGCAGGAGAGAGGAGTGAGGAAGAGTGTAGAGTGCAGGAGAGAGGAAGAGTGTAGAACGCAGGATAGAGGAAGAGTGTAGAGCGCAGGAGAGAGGAAGAGTGTAGAGCGCAGGAGAGAGGAAGAGAGTAGAGTGCAGAAGAGAGGAGTGAGGAAGAGTGTAGAGTGCAGGAGAGAGGAAGAGTATAGAACGCAGGATAGAGGAAGAGTGTAGAGTGCAGGATAGAGGAAGAGTGTAGAGTGCAGGAGAGAGGAAGAGTGTAGAGTGCAGGAGAGAGGAGTGAGAAAGAGTGTAGAGTGCAGGAGAGAGGAAGAGTGTAGAGTGCAGGAGAGAGGAAGAGTGTAGAGTGCAGGAGAGAGGAAGAGTGTAGAGTGCAGGATAGAGGAAGAGTGTAGAGTGCAGGAGAGAGGAAGAGAGTAGAGCGCAGGAGAGAGGAGTGAGGAAGAGTGTAGAGTGCAGGAGAGAGGAAGAGTGTAGAGTGCAGGAGAGAGGAAGAGTGTAGAGTGCAGGAGAGAGGAAGAGTGTAGAGTGCAGGATAGAGGAAGAGTGTAGAGTGCAGGAGAGAGGAAGAGTGTAGAGTGCAGGAGAGAGGAGTGAGGAAGAGTGTAGAGTGCATGAGAGAGTAAGAGTGTAGAGTGCATGATAGAGGAAGAGTGTAGAGCGCAGGAGAGAGAAAGAGTGTAGAGCGCAGGAGAGAGAAAGAGTGTAGAGTGCAGGAGAGAGGAGTGAGGAAGAGTGTAGAGCACAGGAGAGAGGAAGATTGTAGAGCACAGGAGAGAGTAAGAGTGTAGAGTGCAGGATAGAGGAAGAGTGTAGAGTGCAGGAGAGAGGAGTGAGGAAGAGTGTAGAGTGCAGGATAGAGGAAGAGTGTAGAGTGCAGGAGAGAGGAGTGAGGAAGAGTGTAGAGCACAGGAGAGAGGAAGATTGTAGAGCACAGGAGAGAGGAAGAGTGTAGAGTGCAGGATAGAGGAAGAGTGTAGAGTGCAGGAGAGAGGAGTGAGGAAGAGTGTAGAGTGCAGGATAGAGAAAGAGTGTAGAGTGCAGGAGAGAGGAGTGAGGAAGAGTGTAGAGCACAGGAGAGAGGAAGAGTGTAGAGTGCAGGATAGAGGAAGAGTGTAGAACGCAGGATAGAGGAAGAGTGTAGAGCGCAGGAGAGAGGAAGAGTGTAGAGTGCAGGAGAGAGGAAGAGTGTAGAGCGCAGGAGAGAGGAAGAGAGTAGAGCGCAGGAGAGAGGAGTGAGGAAGAGTGTAGAGTGCAGGAGAGAGGAAGAGTGTAGAACGCAGGATAGAGGAAGAGTGTAGAGCGCAGGAGAGAGGAAGAGTGTAGAGCGCAGGAGAGAGGAAGAGAGTAGAGTGCAGAAGAGAGGAGTGAGGAAGAGTGTAGAGTGCAGGAGAGAGGAAGAGTATAGAACGCAGGATAGAGGAAGAGTGTAGAGTGCAGGATAGAGGAAGAGTGTAGAGTGCAGGAGAGAGGAAGAGTGTAGAGTGCAGGAGAGAGGAGTGAGAAAGAGTGTAGAGTGCAGGAGAGAGGAAGAGTGTAGAGTGCAGGAGAGAGGAAGAGTGTAGAGTGCAGGAGAGAGGAAGAGTGTAGAGTGCAGGATAGAGGAAGAGTGTAGAGTGCAGGAGAGAGGAAGAGAGTAGAGCGCAGGAGAGAGGAGTGAGGAAGAGTGTAGAGTGCAGGAGAGAGGAAGAGTGTAGAGTGCAGGAGAGAGGAAGAGTGTAGAGCACAGGAGAGAGGAAGAGTGTAGAGTGCAGGATAGAGGAAGAGTGTAGAGCGCAGGAGAGAGGAGTGAGGAAGATTGTTGAGGGCAGGAGAGAGGAAGAGTGTATAGCGCAGGACAGAGAAAGAGTGTAGAACGCAGGATAGAGGAAGAGTGTAGAGTGCAGGATAGAGAAAGAGTGTAGAGCGCAGGATAGAGAAAGAGTGTAGAGTGCAGGATAGTGAAAGAGTGTAGAGCAAAGGATAGAGAAAGAGTTTAGAGTGCAGGAGAGAGGAGTGAGGAAGAGTGTAGAGCACAGGAAAGAGGAAGAGTGTAGAGCACAGGAAAGAGGAAGAGTGTAGAGCGCAGGACAGAGAAAGAGTGTAGAGTGCAGGATAGAGAAAGAGTGTAGAGTGCAGGATAGAGAAAGAGTGTAGAGTGCAGGATAGAGAAAGAGTGTAGAGTGCAGGAGAGAGGAAGAGTGTAGAGTGCAGGAGAGAGGAGTGAGGAAGAGTGTAGAGTGCAGGATAGAGACAGAGTGTAGAGCGTAGGATAGAGAAAGATAGAGAAAGAGTGTAGAGTGTAGGATGGAGATGTCTCTCACCAGGTGTTTGGTCAGAGCGTCTCTTGTGGATTCCGGACGCCCCCAGATGGGTTTGGAGAAGGACAATTGCACCTCCAGCTGCTCCAACCACTGCAGAAGGTCCGTGATCTCCAGAGTCACATCCTGCACCTGTGAGGAGAAGCCGCATCAACACCGAGTGTCAGATGTAACAGCCTACACCCTATGACATGGGCTCCTCACCCTCCTCTGCGGGGTGGACATACACTCTATGACATGGGCTCCTCACCCTCCTCTGCGGGGGGACATACACTCTATGACATGGGCCCCTCACCCTCCTCTGTGGGGGGACATACATCCTATAACATGGGCCCCTCACCCTCCTCTGTGGGGGGGGGGACATACACCCTATGACATGGGCTCCTCACTCTCCTCTGCGGGGGGATATACACCCTATAATATGGGCTCCTCACCCTCCTCTGCGGGGGGACAAACACCCTATGACATGGGCCCCTCACCCTCCTCTGCGGGGGACAAACACTCTATGACATGGGCCCCTCACCCTCATCTGTGGGGGGACATACACCCTATAACATGGGCCCCTCACCCTCCTCTGTGGGGGGGACATACACCCTATGATATGGGCTCCTCACCCTCCTCTGTGGGGGAACATACACCCTATGACATGGGCTCCTCACCCTCCTCTGTGGGGGGGACATACACCCTATGGGCTCCTCACCCTCCCCTGTGGGGGGGGGACATACACCCTATGACATGGGCCCCTCACCCTCCTCTGCTGGGGACATACACCCTATGACATGGGCTCCTCACCCTCCTCTGTGGGGGGGACATACACCCTATGGGCTCCTCACCCTCCTCTGTGGGGGGGGGGACATACACCCTATGACATGGGCCCATCACTCTCCTCTGCTGGGGACATACACCCTATGAAATCGGCTCCTCACCCTCCTCTGAGGGGGGGGGGACATACACCCTATGACATGGGCCCCTCATCCTCCTCTGTGGGGGGACATACACCCTATGACATGGGCCCCTCACCCTCCTCTGTGGGGGGACATACACCCTATGACATTGGCTCCTCACCCTCCTCTGCCGGGGGACATACACCCTATGACATTGGCTCCTCACCCTCCTCTGCGGGGGGACATACACCCTATGACATGGGCCCCTCACCCTCCTCTGTGGGGGGACATACACCCTATGACATCGGCTCCTCAGCCTCCTCTGTGGGGGGACATACACCCTATGACATGGGCCCCTCACCCTCCTCTGCAGGGGGGACATACACCCTATAACATGGGCCCCTCACCCTCCTCTGCGGGGGTACATATACCCTATGACATGGGCTCCTCACCTTCCTCTGTGGGGGGACATACACCCTATAACATGGGACCCTCACTCTCCTCTGTGGGGGGGACATACACCCTATGACATGGGCCCCTCACCCTCCTCTGGGGGGGGCATACACCCTATGACATGGGCTCCTCACTCTCCTCTGCAGGGGGACATACACCCTATAACATGGGCTCCTCACCCTCCTCTGCGGGGGGACATGCACCCTATGACATGGGATTCTCACCCTCCTCTGCGGGGGGACATACACCCTATGACATGGGCCCCTCACCCTCCTCTGCTGGGGACATACAGCCTATGACATGGGGCCCTAACCCTCCTCTGCGGGGGGACATACACCCTATGACATGGGCTCCTCACCCTCCTCTGCGGGGGGACATACACCCTATGACATGGGCCCCTCACCCTCCTCTGCGGGGGGGGGGGGACATACACCCTATGACATGGGCTCCTCACCCTCCTCTGTGGGGGGGGGGGACATACACCCTATGACATGGCCCCCTCACCCTCCTCTTCAAGGGGACATACACCCTATGACATGGGCTCCTCACCCTCCTCTGTGGGGGGGGGGGGCATACACCCTATGGGCTCCTCACCCTCCTCTGCGGGGGGATATACACCCTATCACATAGGCTCCTCACCCTCCTCTGCGGGGGGACATACACCCTATGGGCTCCTCACCCTCCTCTGCGGGGGGACATACACCCTATGACATGGGCTCCTCACCCTCCTCTGCGGGGGGACATACACCCTATGGGCTCCTCACCCTCCTCTGCTGGGGGACATACACCCTATGGGCTCCTCACCCTCCTCTGCTGGGGGACATACACCCTAAGGGCTCCTCACCCTCTTCTGCAGGGGGAAATACACCCTATAGGCTCCTGACCCTCCTCTGCGGGGGGACATACACCCTATGGGCTCCTCACCCTCATCTGCGGGGGGACATACACCCTATGGGCTCCTCACCCTGCTCAGGTCGTTCTCCAGCTCCAGCTGGCGCCGCTCCGTCTCGCTCTGCACAAACTCCCAGCGCTTTGTCAGTTCTCTCAATTGCGTCTGAAGAGAGTCCATCCCGTCACCGGGAGAGGAGAGCAGGATCCCGCATCCAGCCTCGTCCACAGACTCCACGGTGTGGGTGTGAGACAACACGTCATTCCTCAGGACCTGGAGGACATGGAAAAGGGTAAACCAGGGTCAGAGGGACCCCTGATGTATTGTGGAGCATTGTAGTGTCCCAGTACGACTGTTTCAGCTATTATGCTAAGAAAGTGGTCGTAAAAAATTCTCACTATTCCAAACCAATCTGTCTATAATCTCTTCACTGCTCCTGTCCACGCTGGGGACAAAAGTGCGACAAAACGGTGAGAAGGAGAATATCGTCTACGTTAGGGAGGAGAAGGCTGAACAAGGGCCTTGCTGCAATACACATCTCTTCAGTGGGGTTCAGTAGGGTCAGTGCTGCCTGTGAAGCCCCTTCTTAGCCAACCTGTGCAGACCCTCATGGGTAATTTCAGTAACTTTAGATCATTACATGTACATGTGCTAAGAAGATCACTAGAAGAAAAGAAAGAATTAAAGGGACAGTGACAAAATATCCATTCTTCTGGCTACAGAGCTATAATATTCCGGGCCGCACCAAAGCGTCTGTGTTATACTGGAGCTTCAAAGAATCCTACTGTCCCGAGGTCTAATCCCTGCACTTCGTATACAAGAGCAACTTCCCTGACAAAAAGGTTGTGGTCGGGTCCCAAGAGAACATCGGTTAGCGACACCATTTGACACGTTAGACAAGGGACTACAACTCCCAGCTGACCTGCACTATACTTGTTCCTTACACCCAGTCACCACAGCATTACTAAGGGGGGCTAGTATTCAGGGGAACACCTGGAGCAGCAGCCACGTGTAAGCCCAGTATCGTGGTCAGTAACATAGTTTGTACTATACCTTGGAGCCCAAAACTTCCCAGGAGCCCTCAGGACACATCTCCCCTTGGATCGTACTTAGGAGTGAGATGCCCAGGAGCGTCAGGACCGCTCGGAGAGCGGAGACCCCACTGCTGGGGTCAGGCACTGTGGATGGGTACAGTGTGCAGCACTTGTTATGCTGGGATAACAGTCCCTGTATCCGGAGGCTGTGACTATAACCCCCACTATCCTCACACTGCTGTCTATTGTTGCCCCGGCCACTCACCTTGTGTTTCGCCAGCTCGATCTCACAGCTCTGCAGGTCGGTACAGGGTGGGCGCGGTCCCTGTAGCTGCTCTGCTGTGTGCGACAACCAGTTCAGGAGCTCCTCCAGTTGGTTCTGGAACTGGCCAAGACCCATCAGAGCGTCTTCCAGCTGGTGCTGCGGGTCACAGGACACATCACATGGTCAGGGCAATATACAGAATGGGGCAGATACACCATATGGGCACAAGGGCACATAAAGAAGCACCCAATGGGACGGTCCTCACCTGACGGTTCACGGCCTCCCCCTCCAGCCGGTCCCAGCGTTCTCTGAAGTCGCTTAGCTGACAGTCGCCCTGCTTGTCCAGGTTCTGGCGCCCGATGCTCTCTAGCTCTACCCGGTGTTGGTAGAGTTCTCTCTTAAACTCCTAGTCCAAAAAGAACCTCAAAGCAGTTATCTGCCGGACGGAGCACAGGCACCTCACCCGTCTGTATGCTACCTGGTGACCGTCCGCTACACCGCACCGACCACAGAGCTCAATAAGTCCATAACTGTACTGACCCTGAGTTACATCATGTATTATCCACCAGTCACCACCAAAGCTCTAGTTACTATTGGTCATAGCTGTCATAAATGGAGTCACTGGTCAAAGATGGAGTCACTGGTCATAGATGGAGTCATTAGCTATAGCTGGAGTCACCGGTCATAGATGGAGTCACTGGTAATAGATGGAGTCACTGGTCATAGATGGAGTCATTAGTTATAGCTGGAGTCACTGGTCATAGATGGAGTCACTGGTCATAGATGGAGTCACTGGTCATAGAAGGAGTCACTGGTCATGGCTGGAGTCGTCAGTCATAGCTGGAGTCATCGGTCATAGCTGGAGTCATCGGTCATAGCTGGAGTCACTGGTCATAGATGGAGTCATTGTTCATAGATGGAGTCACTGGTCATAGATGGAGTCATCAGTAATAGATGGAGTCACTGGTCATAGCTGAAGTCAGTGGTTATAGCTGGAGTCATTGGTCATAGGAGAAGTCACTAGTCATAGATGGAGTCACTGGTCATAGATGGAGTCACTGGTCATAGATTGAGTCACGGGTCATAGATGGAGTCAGTGGTTATAACTGGAATCACTGGTCATAGAAGAAGTCACTGGTCATAGATGGAGTCATTGGTCATAGATGGAGTCACTGGTCATAGCTGGAGTCAGTGGTTATAGCTGGAGTCATTGGTCACAGCTGGAGTCATTGGTCATAGATGGAGTCACTGGTCATAGATGGAGTCATTGGTCACAGCTGGAGTCATTGGTCATAGAAGAAGTCACTGGTCATAGATGGAGTCAGTGGTTATAGCTGGAGTCATTGGTCATAGATGGAGTCACTGGTCATAGATGGAGTCAGTGGTTATAGATGGAGTCAGTGGTCACAGCTGGAATCATTGGTCACAGCTGGAGTCATTGGTCATAGATGGAATCACTGGTCATAGATGGAGTCATGGATCACAGCTTGGGTCACTGTTCACTGAGCACAAAGCAGGTAGTGGTAGTCTGTAGGCCTGAGATGTCTGGCATCGTCCGCTTCTACCCTGACCACATCATGTGACTCACCTTCAGCTCGGCAAGCTGTCTCTTCACCATGTTCAGGTCTCCTCCCACCAGGAACTCTTCAGACAGTCGAGACTCTACGCAGATCAGCCAGTCCTGGAGGCGCTATGGAGAGAGATGAGCTGAGCCCATGGTAGGGATTACCCCCCTGACAATGTGCTGCCCCAGTCCATCATGGGGGCCAAATGTCGCCATATTTAAACTCTACTGTGGCCCTTATACTGACGGGGCCCGTCCAATGTATAGATCACTGCCCCTTCCCCACATCTGTGATGTCCACCATCAGGTGCTCAGGACATACCTGGACTGTCTCCTGGTAGTGGAGCGTCCCCTTTAGCTGCTCCTCCAGACGGGTGTAACGCTCGCCCCAGAGCTTGTTCAGACTGTTCCAAGTGCTGTAGAGCTGTGGGGAGGATGAGTACGGGATATAATGTAAAATCCAGAAACCGAGCTGAGTATGGCCGACCAATAATAATAATGATGTAAGATATAAAATTGCGTATCGGCGCTTAGCTAGGAAACAAATGTATGAAATAAGTAAAACACAAACTTACTATGATCCTGATGTGAATCTTACGCTAGAGCACTGGCCAAACTAAGAACGTTGTCTCCACTAAAAAGGAAACATAGAAATCATTGTCCACTGGGTCGGTAACGCACATGAACCTCCTAATAAGTAACAGAATCGTCCTGCTCCACTTAATCCGGTCCTATAGAGCCAGTGTCACATCCTTCCATACATACACAATACTGCTCATTAATGGAGAAGCACAGCTAAATTGTTAGGGGTACTCCGGTGGAAATTATTATTTATTTATTTTTAAATCAACTGGTGCCAGAAAGTTAAACAGATTTGTAAATGACTTCTATTAAAAAAAATCTTAATCCTTCCAGTACTTATTAGCTGCTGAATACTACAGAGGAAATTATTTTCTTTTTGGAACACAGAGCTCTCTGCTGACACCTCTGTCCATTTTAAGAACTGTCCAGTGTAGGAGAAAATCCCCATAGCAAACATATGCTGCTATGGACAGTTCCTAAAATGGACAGAGATGTCAGCAGAGAGCACTGTGCTCGTGATGTCATCAGAGAGCTCTGTGTTCCAAAAAGAAAAGAATTTCCTCTGTAGTATATAAATAATAATTTCCACCGGAGTACCCCTAACAATTTAGCTGTGCTTCTCCATTAATGAGCAGTATTGTGTATGTATGGAAGGATGTGACACTGGCTCTATAGGACCGGATTAAGTGGAGCAGGACGATTCTGTTACTTATTAGGAGGTTCATGTGCGTTACCGACCCAGTGGACAATGATTTCTATGTTTCCTTTTTAGTGGAGACAACGTTCTTAGTTTGGCCAGTGCTCTAGCGTAAGATTCACATCAGGATCATAGTAAGTTTGTGTTTTACTTATTTCATACATTTGTTTCCTAACTAAGCGCCGATACGCAATTTTATATCTTACATGGTCTTTATTTATTGGTGGTAGAGCTGAGATCCACCTTGTCATATCTAGGCAGCTAGTTAAGGGTCTGTTCAGTGCCGGTGTTAAATTTGATGTGTATGACCCAGCCTTACACTCCTCTGTCCTTTCCTCCAGACTCCTCTGTCCTCTCCCTTCAGACCTCTCTGTCCTCTCCTCCAGAATCCTCCATTCCCCTTCACATTCAGACCTCTCTGTCCTCTCCTCCAGAATCCTCTATTCCCCTTCACCTTCAGACCACTCTGGCCCCTCCCTCCAGAGTCCTCTGTCCTCTTCCTTCAGACCCATCTATCCCATTCCCCAGACCTCTCTGTCTCCTCCTCCTCCTCCTCCAGACTCTTCTGTCCTCTCCCTTCAGAATCCTCTATTCTCCTTCACCTTCAGACCACTCTGGCTTCTCCCTCCAGACTCCTATGTCCCCTCCTCCTCCCTCAGTTTCCTCTGTCTCCTCCTCCAGACCTCTCTGTCCCTTCATCCTCCTCCGGGCTCCTCTGTCCCTTCCTCCTCCTCCAGGCTCCACTGTCCCTTCCTCCTCCTCCAGGCTCCACTGTCCCCTTTTCTTCTCCAGACTCCTCGGTCCCTTCCTCCTCTTCCAGGCTCCTCTGTCCCCTCCTCCAGACTCCTCTGTCCCTTCCTCCTCCTCCAGACTCCTCTGTCCCCTCCTCCAGACTCCTCTGTACCCTACTCCAGACTCCTCCTCTGATCTGTGCCATCAAGCATTAAAAGTAAAAATGGTGGAAACAATTGCGGCACACAACTCTTCTCACCTCATCCAGGCTCTTGGTCACGTCAGGTTTGTCCATGTCCCCGCAGGATGACATAAGCTCCACCCCCACCGACCCCAACGTGTCCAGGTCATTCTGCAGGTTGTCAATGTCCTCCCGCAGAGCCTGACAACAGAGTCCAGAGGTCAGTAGAGGCCCAAATATATAGTTATAATAGGTGAGTGTAGGGGGGGGGGGGGGCAGTCTTTAGACACCTGGCCCCTACCTGCATGGCATCCAGTCGGGTCCTGATGGAATCGGGGTCAGAGGCCGGCTCCTCTGTGTCCAGAACCATCTGCTGGGTGTCACCGAGGGTCACAGCCAAATCTGAGAGTCCGTTCCAGAAACGTTCGGCCAAGATTAGAAGCCCAGAGAGCCAGATGTCCCGGTCCTCCGCCCGTCCACACAACTGCTGCCACCGGGCCTGTAGTTCTTCCATGCGCTGCATGATTCCTGCAGAACAAATGCAGCTCAGTGCACGACCCCTCAGAGTGAAGACCCCATCACCCTACACATCTCTTCACACACACCTTGGGTACCTTGTGGCTCCTCTGTCTGGTCAGGGAGGCTGCTCGTGAGCTCTGCCGCCTGCTTGCTGACGTTCTCCAGAGCCATTCCTAGCTTCTCCAGCTCGGCCTGCACTTGGCCGCTCTCTCTGAGCTGCTCCTGGATCCGGGAGGTTTCCCCACGAACACAGGAGACGCTCTGCATCCGCTCATCCAGCCTCTCCAAGTTGTCACTCATCACTCGGATCCTCTCATTCACCTATGGGCATAAGAAAAAAGGAGGCTGCTGAAACCCCTCTGTGCTGCTGTGGGCGGTCCACACCTGGATGTACGCCCTAGGTGGTGAATACATAAGAGAAATCACTGTATTGTGGACCCCAAATCATCAGGATGAAAACCCAAAAACCTGTATTTTAATTCAGATAAAAAAATATCGAGGCCCAAAATCAAACATATAGGAGTAATGAGGTGACTCCAAGACTGTTGGGGGGGGGGGGGGGGGGGGAGAAAAGAAAAAGAGAAATAGGCCCCATCTGGATTCTAAATCCTGTGACCTCTGACCCTGCCTTTTGGGGGTCCCATCTCTTATTAGGATGGCTCTAACCACTGTGACATGAGGGATGACTACACATTTAGTAAAGCGGAAGAAACAAAGCCCATAAGACATTTTTCTCTCCACCTTAATGAGGACATGTAAGCTTTTGGGGCATGCTCTTGGTTATACTTTTGGGCCATCCTCTTGGTTATACCTTTTGGGGCATTCTCTCGGTTATACCTTTTGGGCCATCCTCTCGGTTTTACCTTTTGGGCCATCCTCTTGGTTATACCTTTTGGGCCATCCTCTTGGTTATACCTTTTGGGCCATCCTTTTGGTTATACCTTTTTGGGTATTCTCTAGGTTATACTATTTGGGCCATCATCTTGGTTATACCTTTTGGGCCCTCCTCTTGGTTATACTTTTTGGGCCATCCTCTTGGTTATACCTTTTTGGGGCATCCTCTTGGTTATACCTTTTGGGTCATCCTCTTGGTTATACCTTTTGGGGCATCCTCTTGGTTATACCTTTTGGGCCCTCCTCTTGGTTATATCTTTTGGGCCCTCCTCTTGGTTATACTTTTTGGGCTATCCTCTTGGTTATACCTGATGGGGCACCCTCTTGGTTATACCAATTGGGTCATCCTCTTAGCTATACCTTTTGGGGCATCCTCTTGGTTATACCTTTTGGGTCATGCTCTTGGTTATACCATTTGGGGCATCCTCTTGGTTATACCTTTTGAGGCATTCTCTTGGTTACACCTTTTGGGGCATTCTCTTGGTTATACCTTTTGGGGCATTCTCTTGGTTGTACCTTTTGGGGCATCCTCTTGGTTGTACCTTTTGCGGCATCCTCTTGGTTATACCTTTTGGGGCATCCTCTTGGTTATACCTTTGGAGCATCCTCATGGTTATACCTTTGGGGCATCCTCTTGGTTATATTTTTTGGGTCATCTTCTTGGCTATACCATTAGGGGCATCCTTTTGGTTATATGATTTGGGGCCAGCCTTTAGTTACCTCCCGGTATTCTCTGTATTCAGCCATTGGGTCCCTGTCCTGTGTAGACTACGGGTCGGCTGTATTACAGTCCAGATGGGGCATTTTCTCCCCCCCAATTTTTGGCATCCCAGTTGTCCACCCTATTTCTCCTGTTTATTTGTCTTTGGGCCTCATTATATTTTATCTGAATTATAACTCAGATGAAGTTTTGGGGTTTTTTCATGATGATTTCTTGCAGTTCTCGGGGCGGAAATTAATTCGAAGGTAAATGTCATCCTCAGGGCTTCTCTACAGAGTGCAGAATTTACCTTTAAGGCAGAAGCATATGGCAGCTCACCTGACTGTATCTGGGGACAGTATCCTCCAGGACAGCAGCAGTTTGGCGCACAGCCTCCCGGATGGAGCAGTATTGTTTCTCTGCTGCCTCAAAGCGTCTCTGAAAGGCAGCGCCCTCCTCCGGGCACAGCTCCGACAACTTGCAGGACACACGGTGCAGCTTGGTGACCAGGGGCTTGTGCTCCGCGACCACTTCTCTCAGCGCCTGCGAGGAGATAACGCACATTCTGCGCTGAGGTAATGTGACCAAAGATAGTGACATGGAGGATGAGGATGGAGGCACAGGACCAAAGATAGTGACATGGAGGATGAGGATGGAGGCACACGACCAAAGATAGTGACATGGAGGATGAGGATGGCGGCACAGGGCCAAAGATAGTGGCATGGAGGATGAGGATGGCGGCACGAGACCAAAGATAGTGACATGAAGGATCAGGATGGCGGCATGAGACCAAAGATAGTGACATGGAGGATCAGGATGGTGACACAAGACCAAAGATAGTGACATGGAGGATGAAGATGGCGGCACAAGACCAAAGATAGTGACATGAAGGTTGAGGATGGAGGCAAAGGACCAAAGATAGTGACATGGAGGATGAGGATAGCGGCAAGGACCAAAGATAGTGACATGGAGGATGAGGATGGAGGCACAGGACCAAAGATAGTGACATGGAGGATGAGGATGGTGGCACGATACCAAAGATAGTGACATGGAGGATCAGGATGGTGGCACGAGACCAAAGATAGTGACATGGAGGATGAGGATGGCGGCACAGGACTAAAGATAGTGACATGGAGGATGAGGATGGCGGCACGAGACCAAAGATAGTGACATGGAGGATGAGGATGGCAGCACAGGGCCAAAGATAGTGACATGGAGGATGAGGATGGAGGCACAGGACCAAAGATGTTGACATGAAGGATGAGGATGGAGGCACAGGGCCAAAGATAATGACATGGAGGATGAGGATGGAGGCACAGGGCCAAAGATAGTGACATGGAGGATGAGGATGGCGGCACAGGACCAAAGATAGTGATATGGACGATGAGGATGGCGACACGAGACCAAAGATAGTGACATGGAGGATCAGGATGGTGGCACGAGACCAAAGATAGTGACATGGAGGATGAGGATGGCGGAACGAGACCAAAGATAGTGACATGGAGGATGAGGATGGCAGCACGAGACCAAAGATAGTGAAATGGAGGATGAGGATGGCAACACGAGACCAAAGACAGTGACATGGAGGATCAGGATGGCGGCACGTGACATGGAGGATGAGGATGGCGGTACAGGACCAAAGATAGTGTCAAGGAGGATCAGGATGGTGGCACATGACCAAAGATAGTGAATTGGAGGATGAGGATGGTGACACGAGACCAAAGATAGTGACAAGGAGGATCAGGATGGCGGCACATGACCAAAGATAGTGACATGCAGGATGAGGATGGAGGCACGAGACCAAAGATAGTGACATGAAGGATAAAGATGGCGGCACGAGACCAAAGATAGTGAAATGGAGGATGAGGATGGCGGCACGAGACCAAATATAGTGACATGGAGAATGAAAATGGCGGCACGAGACCAAAGATAGTGATATGGAGGATGAGGATGGCGGCACGAGACCAAAGATAGTGACATGGAGGATAAGGATGGCGGCAAGGACCAAAGCTAGTGACATGGAGGATGAGGATGACGGCAATGACCAAAGATAGTGGCATGAAGGATGAGGATGACGGCACAGGACCAAAGATAGTGGCATGAAGGATGAGAATGACGGCACAGGACCAAAGATAGTGGCATGAAGGATGAGGATGACGGCACAGGACCAAAGATAGTGACATGAAGGATGAGGATGGCGGCACGAGACCAAAGATAGTGACAAGGAGGATGAAGATGGCGGCACGAGACCAAAGATAGTGACATGGAGGATGAGGATGGCGGCACGAGACCAAAGATAGTGACAAGGAGGATGAGGATGGCGGCACAGGACCAAAGATAGTGACAAGGAGGATGAGGATGGAGGCACAGCACCAAAGATAGTTGCATGAAGGATGAGGATGGAGGCACGAGACCAAAGATAGTGACAAGGAGGATGAAGATGGCGGCACGAGACCAAAGATAGTGACATGAAGGATGAGGATGGCGGCACGAGACCAAAGATAGTGACAAGGAGGATGAAGATGGCGGCACGAGACCAAAGATAGTGACATGAAGGATGAGGATGGAGGCACAGGACAAAAGATAGTGACAAGGAGGATGAGGATGGCGGTAAGGACCAAAGATAGTGACATGAAGGATGAGGATGGAGGCACAGCACCAAAGATAGTTGCATGAAGGATGAGGATGGAGGCACGAGACCAAAGATAGTGACAAGGAGGATGAAGATGGCGGCACGAGACCAAAGATAGTGACATGAAGGATGAGGATGGCGGCACGAGACCAAAGATAGTGACAAGGAGGATGAGGATGGAGGCACAGGACAAAAGATAGTGACAAGGAGGATGAGGATGGCGGCACAGGACCAAAGATAGTGACAAGGAGGATGAGGATGGCGGCACAAGACCAAAGATAGTGACATGACGGATGAGGATGGAGGCACAGGACCAAAGATAGTGACAAGGAGGATGAGGATGGCGGCACGAGACCAAAGATAGTGACAAGGAGGATGAGGATGGCGGCACGAGACGAAAGATAGTGACATGACGGATGAGGATGGAGGCACAGGACCAAAGATAGTGACAAGGAGGATGAGGATGGCTGCACAGGACCAAAGATAGTGACATGAAGGATGAGGATGGAGGCACAGGACAAAAGATAGTGACAAGGAGGATGAGGATGGCTGCACAGGACCAAAGACAGTGACAAGGAGGATGAGGATGGCGGCACAGGACCAAAGATAGTGACAAGGAGGATGAGGATGGCGGCACGAGACCAAAGATAGTGACATGAAGGATGAGGATGGAGGCACAGGACCAAAGATAGTGACATGGAGGATGAGGATGGCGGCACAGGACCAAAGATAGTGACAAGGAGGATGAGGATGGCGGCACAGATGTTCCGTACTGACCTGCAGCTGCTGCTGTTGCTCTCTGATGTCGCTGTAGTTGCCGTAGTTTGCAGACAGTCGGGGTAATTCTGCTTCCGTCTCCTGCATCCAGGGCAGCAGCTCATCCTCTGCCTCTGTGAACTGCCCCAGCAGGGTGAGGGCATGCTCCAGGGCCGGGGGGGAGCTGGTTACCTGGGCGGCTATCCGGGGGGACATCTCTTTAAGAGAGGCTAAGGATCCCTGCAGGGAGAATGGACGGTCACATGACAACAATCGACAGATCGGAGCTGACAACAGGGGGCACAATGGGAAACATGAGGTATCTGAACACACAGTCACCCCAGCTCTTCTCACCTGCAGTTGCTCCTCAGCCCCAGGACACAGTATCAGTAAGTTATCCCGGCCCTTAGCCCCTCTCACCTGCAGTTGCTCCTCAGCCCCCGGACACAGTATCAGTAAGTGACCCCGGCTCGTGCCCTCAGTCACTCTCTCTTGCAGTTGCTCCTCAGCCCCCAGGACAAAGTATCAGTAAGTGACCCTGGCCCGTGCCCTCAGTCACTCTCTCTTGCAGTTGCTCCTCAGCCCTCAGGACACAGTATCATTAAGAGACCCTGGCTATGGCTCTTAGCCCCTGTCACCTGCAGTTGCTTCTGTGTGCGCTCAGGACACATTATCAGTAAGTGACCCAAGGTCCGGCCCTCAGTTACTCTCTCTCCCACAGTTGCTCCTCAGCCCCCAGGACACATTATCAGTAAGTGACCCCAGCTCAAGCACTCAGTCCCTCTCACCTGCAGTTGCTCCTCAGCCCCAGGACACATTATCAGTAAGTGACCCCAGCTCCGCCCCTCAGTCACTCTCTCTCCCACAGTTGCTCCTCAGCCCCCAGGACACATTATCAGTAAGTGACCCCAGCTTAAGCACTCAGTCCCTCTCACCTGCAGTTGCTCCTCAGCCCCAGGACAGATTATCAGTAAGTGACCCCGCCTCCTGCCCTCATCCCCTCTCACCTGCAGTTGCTCCTCAGCTCCCAGGACACAGTATCAATAATATCAATAAGTGACCCCAGCTCTGGCCCTCAGACCCTCTCTCCTGCAGTTGCTCCTCCGCCCCCGAACACAGTATAAGTAAGTGACCCTGGCTCCTGCCCTCAGCCCCTTTCTCCCATAGTTGCTACTCAGCCCCCGAAACACAGTATCAGTAAGTGACCGCTGCTCCGGCCCTCAGCCCCTCTGACCTGCAGTTGCTCCTGAGTGCGCTCAGGGCACATTATCATTAAGTGACCCCAGCTTCAGCCCTCAGTCCCTCTCTCCCACAGTTGTTCCTCAGCCCCAGGACACAGTATCAGTAAGTGACCCCAGCTCTGGCCCTCAGACCCTCTCTCCTGCAGTTGCTCCTCAGCACCCAGGACACAGTATCAGTAAATGACCCCGGCTCGTGCCCTCAGCCCCTCTTTCTTGCAGTTGCTCCTCAGCCCCAGGACACAGTATTAGTAAGTGACCCCAGCTCTGGCCCTCAGACCCTCTCTCTCCTGCAGTTGCTCCTCAGCACCCAGGACACAGTATCAGTAAGTGACACTGGCTCGCACCCTCAGCCCCTCTCTCTTGCAGTTGCTCCTCAGTCCCCAGGACACAGTATACAGTAAGTGACCCGGCTCCTGCCCTCAGCCCCTTTCTCCTGCAGTTGCTCCTCAGCCCCCAAGACACAGTATCAGAAAGTGACCCCAGCTCTGGCTGTCAGTCCCTCTCTCCTGCAGTTGCTCCTCAATACCTAGGCCACAGTATACAGTAAGTAAGTGACCCCAGCTCCGGCCCTCAGCCCCCCTCTCCTACAGTTGCTCCTCAGCCCCCAGGACACAGTATCAGAAAGTGACCCCAGCTCTGGCTGTCAGCCCCTCTCTCCTGCAGTTGCTCCTCAGTACCTAGGACACAGTATACAATAAGTAAGTGACCCCGGCCCTCAGCCCTTCTCACCTGCAGTTGCTCCTGAGTACGCTCAGGACATAGAGTCATTAGGACATCTGAGATGCACAGCAGCCTCTCCATGATCCCCTGATGCTGCAGAACATCCACCACCAGCAGCTGCAAAGCATCAGAAATCTTCTATGACATCATTCTTATCACTGGAGAGAAGGAAAGAGCCGCAGCAGGAAGGAGAGGACTCACCTTGTGCTCCCTCATTTGGGACTGTATGGTGTCTGCGTCTAGCGTGACCCTAGTGACCTCTGCAAGATGCCTTTCCGTAACACTCAGGTGAGTGAGCTCCGACCTGATCACCTGCTCCAACTGAAAAACAAAAAGGATAAAGTTATTAATAGAGGTCAAAGACACCAACACCAGACCGGCAGGAGGAAGGCACTGGACCGGCAGGACGAAGATACCGCACCGACAGGAGGACAACGATACCAGACCAATGGAAGGACAGCGCACCAACAGGAAGGAGACACCGTACCAACGGAAGGAAGACACCGCACCGACGGGAAGAAGACACCGCACGACAGTAAGAAGACATCGCACCAACAGAAGGAAGACACCGCACCGACTGTAAGAAGACACCGCACCGACGGGAAGAAGACACCGCACGTCAGTAAGAAGACACGGCACCGACGGAAGGAAGACACCGCACCCATGGGAGGAGACATCGCACCGACGGGAAGAAGACATTGCACCAACAGAAGGAAGACATCACACCGACTGTAAGAAGACACCGCACCGACGACGGGAAGAAGACATCACACCGACAGGAAGAAGACATCGCACCAACAGGAAGAAGACATTGCACCGACAGGAAGAAGACACCGCACCGACAGTAAGAAGACACCGCACCGACGGAAGAAAGACACCGCACCCACGGGAAGAAGACATCGCACCGACGGAAAGAAGACATCGCACCAACAGAAGGAAGACACCGCACCGACTGTAAGAAGACAGCACACCGACGACGGGAAGAAGACACCAGACCAACAGGAAGAAGACATCGCACCAACAGGAAGAAGACACCGCACGACAGTAAGAAAACACCGCACCAACGGAAGGAAGACATCGCAACAATTGGAAAAAGACACCGCACCGACGGGAGAAGACACCGCACCGACGGGAAGAAGAGATTGCACCGACGGGAAGAAGACATTGCACTGACAGGAAAAAGACATCGCACCGACGGGAAGAAGACACCGCACTGACGGGAAGAAGACACTGCACCGACAGGAAGAAGACACCGCACGACAGGAAGAAGACACCGCGGGGAAGAAGACACCGACGGGAAGAAGACACCGGGAAGAAGACACCGCACGACAGTAAGAAGGCACGGCACCGACTGAAGGAAGACACCGCACCCATGGGGAGAAGACATCGCACCGACGGGAAGAAGACATTGCACCAACAGAAGGAAGACACCACACCGACTGTAAGAAGACACCGCACTGACAGGAAGAAGACACCGCACGACAATAAGAAGACACCGCACCGACGGAAGGAAGACACCGCACCAACGGGAAGAAGACATCGCACCGACGGAAAGAAGACACCGCACCGACGGAAGAAAGACACCGTACCCACGGGAAGAAGACATTGCACCGACGGAAAGAAGACATCGCACCAACAGAAGGAAGACACCGCACCGACTGTAAGAAGACAGCACACCGACGACGGGAAGAAGACACCGCACCAACAGGAAGAAGACATCGCACCAACAGGAAGAAGACACCGCACGACAGTAAGAAGACACCGCACCAACGGAAGGAAGACATCGCAACAATTGGAAAAAGACACCGCACCGACGGGAAGAAGAGATTGCACCGACGGGAAGAAGACATTGCACTGACAGGAAAAAGACATCG
Source organism: Hyla sarda (assembly GCF_029499605.1). Lineage (NCBI taxonomy): Eukaryota > Metazoa > Chordata > Amphibia > Anura > Hylidae > Hyla > Hyla sarda. The sequence continues at coordinate 596,283 of NW_026610686.1, forward strand.
CACCGACGGGAAGAAGACACCGCACCGACGGGAAGAAGACACTGCACCGACAGGAAGAAGACACCGCACGACAGGAAGAAGACACCGCACCGACTGGAAGAAGACACCGCACGACAGTAAGAAGACACGGCACCGACAGAAGGAAGACACCGCACCCATGGGGAGAAGACATTGCACCGACGGGAAGAAGACATTGCACCAACAGAAGGAAGACACCACACCGACTGTAAGAAGACCCCACACTGACAGGAAGAAGACACCGCACGACAGTAAGAAGACACAGCACCGACGGAAGGAAGACACCGCACCAACGGGAAGAAGACATCGCACCGACGGAAAGAAGATATCGCACCAACAGAAGGAAGACACCGCACCGACTGTAAGAAGATATCACACCGACGATGGGAAGAAGACACCGCACCGACAGGAAGAAGACATCGCACAGACAGGAAGAAGACACCGCACAACAGTAAGAAGACACCGCACCGACTTAAGGAAGACATCGCACCAACGGGAAAAAGACACCACACCGACGGGAGAAGACACCGCACCAACGGGAAGAAGAGATTGCACCGATGGAAAGAAGACATTGCATTGACAGGAAAAAGACATCGCACCGACGGGAAGAAGACACCGCACCGAAGGGAAGAAGACACTGCACCGATGGGAAGAAGATACCGCACCGACGGGAAGAGGATACCGCACAGGAGGACAACGATACCAGACCGATGTAAGGACACCGCACCAACAGGAAGGAGACACCGCACGACAGTAAGAAGACACGGCACCGACAGGAAGAAGACATCGCACCAACGGGAGGAAGACATCGCACCAACGGAAGGAAGACACCGCACCGACGGGAAGAAGACATCGCACTGACGGGAAGAAGACACCACACCGAGGGGAAGAAGACATCACACCGAGGGGAAGAAGACACCGCACAACAGTAAGAAGACACGGCTCCGACGGAAGGAAGACACGGCACCGATGGAAGGTGTTACACCGAGCACTCTGGGTCCCTGCTCCTCCCTGGAGCGCTCGCGGCGTTCTCCTTTCTGCAGCGCCCCCGGTCAGACCCGCTGACCGGGATCGCTGCACTGTCATTCACGATGGGGATGCGATTTGCATAGCGGGACTCGCCCGCTCGCGAATCGCATCCCAAGCCACTTACCCGTCCTGGTCCCCGGCTGTCATGTTCGGGCGCGCGCGTGCCAGCTCTCTAAGATTTAAAGGGCCAGTGCACCAGTGATTGGTGCCTGGCCCAATCAGTCTAATTAGCTTCCACCTGCTCCCTGTGTATATAACCTCACTTCCCCTTTCCTTCCTTGCCGGATCATGTTGCCTTGTGCCAGAGAAAGCGTTTAGTGTTGTCCAAAGCCTGTGTTTCCAGACCTTCTACTATTGCTATTGACTACGAACCTTGCCGCCTGCCCCGACCTTCTGCTACGTCTGACCTTGCCTCTGCCTAGTCCTTCTGTCCCACGCCTTCTCAGCAGTCAGCGAGGTTGAGCCGTTGCCGGTGGATACGACCTGGTTGCTACCGCCGCAGCAAGACCATCCCGCTTTGTGGCGGCCTCTGGTGAAAACCAGTAGCAACCTAGAACCGGTCCACCGACACGGTCCACGCCAATCCCTCGCTGACACAGAGGATCCACATCCAGCTAGCCGAATCCTAACAGAAGGAAGACACCACGACGACGGGAAGAAGACATCGCACCGACGGGAAGAAAACAAGAGGAAGACACACCCCCAGACCCAGCACCACATGTAACATACACACCCAGGCCCAGCAACACATGTAGCATACACCCCAGACCCGGCATCATGTGTAGTGCACACCCCAAGACCCATCACCACGTGTAGCATACACACCCAGACTTGGTACCACGTGTAGAATACACATCCAGAACTGGCACCACATGTAGCATACACACCCAGACCCGGAACTACGTGTAGCGCACACCCACAGACCCGGCACCACGTGTAGCATACACACCCAGACTTGGCACCACGTGTAGAATACACATCCAGAACTGGCACCACATGTAGAATACACACCCAGACCCGGAACTATGTGTAGCGCACACCCCCAGACCCGGCACCACGTGCAGTGCACACCCCCAGACCCGGCACCATGTGTAGCATATACCCCCAGACCCAGCACCATGTGTAGCATATACCCCCAGACCCGGCACCATGTGTACCGTACACTCTCAGACACAGCACCACGTAACTTACACCCCAGACCCGGCACCACATGTACCGTACACCCCCATACATGGCACAACATGTTCCATACACCCCAGACATGGCACCGCATGTTCCATACACCCCAGACACGGCACCACGTGTCCCCCTAACGTCAAGGACTTCTTACATTGTGAAGACCCCCCATTTCCAAAAGACTTGTATGGGTTTACAGGGGCACTTATCAGGTTATCCTGACCACCCTACTGAACTGATGGTAAGAGGCACCAACATGAGAGGCACACTGCACCAATGGGAAAAAGGCACGGCACCACCGGGAGGAGGGCACGGCACCACCGGGAGGAGGGCACGGCACCACCGGGAGGAGGGCACGGCACCAGCGGGAGAAGGGAACGGCACCAGCGAGAGGAGGACAGGGCACCAGCAGGAGGAGGGCACGGCACCAGCGAGAGGAGGACACTGCACCAGCGGGAGGAGGGAACGGCACCAGCGAGAGGAGGACACGGCACCAGCAGGAGGAGGGCACGGCACCAGCGAGAGGAGGACACGGCACCAGCGGGAGGGTATTGAGGAAAGCATCAATGTGCAGTTTCCTCTATTTCTCACCTTTTCGATGTCGCTGGCATTGAGTCTCCTCTCCCCTTCAGTATTTACAGAGGTCACCAGCTTCTCCATCCGTCCCAACCAGAGGGAGACATCTTCCTGGGACGGGTCCAGGTGGGTAGTGGCCTCTATAGTCTGCTCCAGCCTTTGCAGGATGTCGCCTGCGCTCTGGGCTATAATGATGTAGCGCACCCGTAAGGCGTCCATCTTCTCCTGGCAGAGCTGAGCCTCCTCCCCTGCGGATCAGAAACAACACGTCAGTCCCTGTGAGATTACTCGGGGGCGTCTATCAGGGACACAGACACACAACATCCTTATACAACTATAGTTACAATCTAAGGAAATGGCGGCTGCCGCACCTGACACCAGCTCCAGGATCACCTGACCCTTCTCCAGGATCTCGTCTATGTCTCCAGGCTTGCTCTGAATTTCCTTACAAAGGTCCTGAAAGCAGGAAATAGTAATGTCAGTACCGGTAGGACCTCGTATACACAGCGCCATCTACAGGTCATGTCTGGATGGGGCTGGGTTGGAGGGGTCAGAGGTCAGCCTGGCAGACACTACCTGTACTTCTTTGTGGCAGTCTTTGATCTGGTTCATGGACCGGTTGGTTCTCCAGAGTTCGGTCAGTCGCCTCTCAGTGCTGCTCACCCAGTCATGGAAGACGTCCAGAGCCTCCTGGAAGTTCTGAGCTGCGGGGGTGATCTGCTCCAGCTGGCAGTGCCTGGAATGAGAGGGTCCAGTAGAGAGGGGTCTCAAGGGAGGACATCATGGAAGCTTCTAGGTCCTGTGTGATTCCATCTGACTCCTCACCTTTCCTTTGCCCTCCGCAGTAAAGTGTCCCACCGATCCCGCAGCTCCATCAGGGGGTCCCTCCTCTGTCCCGTCCTCTCTGCGCCCTCTATGGGCAGCGGCTGTGATGGCGACTTCTTACCCTTTAACACTCGCTCAATACGAGACTTTCTCTCCAGCAACAACCTCTGAAGAAGCTGCAAGAAAACAGGGGAAATATAAACCACATATAACACAGGACACATGGGATATACACCATATATACACCATATATAACACAGGCCACATGGGATATACACCATATATACACCATATATAACACAGGCCACATGGGATATACACCATATATACACCATATATAACACAGGCCACATGGGATATACACCATATATACACCATATATAACACAGGCCACATGGGATATACACCATATATAACACAGGCCACATGGGATATACACCATATATACACCATATATAACACAGGCCACATGGGATATACACCATATATACACCATATATAACACAGGCCACATGGGATATACACCATATATACACCATATATAACACAGGACCCATGGGATATACACCATATATACACCATATATAACACAGGACACATGGGATATACACCATATATACACCATATATAACACAGGACACATGGGATATACACCATATATAACACAGGACACATGGGATATACACCATATATACACCATATATAACACAGGCCACATGGGATATACACCATATATACACCATATATAACACAGGCCACATGGGATATACACCATATATACACCATATATAACACAGGCCACATGGGATATACACCATATATACACCATATATAACACAGGCCACATGGGATATACACCATATATACACCACATATAACACAGGCCACATGGGATATACACCATATATACACCATATATAACACAGGACACATGGGATATACACCATATATACACCATATATAACACAGGCCACATGGGATATACACCATATATACACCATATATAACACAGGCCACATGGGATATACACCATATATACACCATATATAACACAGGCCACATGGGATATACACCATATATACACCATATATAACACAGGCCACATGGGATATACACCATATATACACCATATATAACACAGGCCACATGGGATATACACCATATATACACCATATATAACACAGGACACATGGGATATACACCATATATACACCATATATAACACAGGACACATGGGATATACACCATATATAACACAGGACCCATGGGCTATACACCATATATACACCATATATAACACAGGCCACATGGGATATACACCATATATACACCATATATAACACAGGCCACATGGGATATACACCATATATACACCATATATAACACAGGCCACATGGGATATACACCATATATACACCATATATAACACAGGCCACATGGGATATACACCATATATACACCATATATAACACAGGCCACATGGGATATACACCACAGGCCACATGGGATATACACCATATATAACACAGGCCACATGGGATATACACCATATATACACCATATATAACACAGGCCACATGGGATATACACCATATATAACACAGGTCACATGGAATATACACCATATATACACCATATATAACACAGGACACATGGAATATACACCATATATACACCACATATAACACAGGACACGTGGGATATACACCATATATAACACAGGCCACAAGGGATATACACCATATATACACCATATATAACACAGGTCACATGGAATATACACCATATATACACCACATATAACACAGGCCACATGGGATATACACCATATATACACCATATATAACACAGGCCACATGGGATATACACCATATATACACCATATATAACACAGGCCACATGGGATATACACCATATATACACCATATATAACACAGGCCACATGGGATATACACCATATATACACCATATATAACACAGGACCCATGGGATATACACCATATATACACCATATATAACACAGGTCACATGGGATATACACCATATATACACCACATATAACACAGGACCCATGGGATATACACCATATATAACACAGGTCACATGGGATATACACCATATATACACCATATATAACACAGGCCACATGGGATATACACCATATATAACACAGGTCATATGGGATATACACCATATATACACCATATATAACACAGGCCACATGGGATATACACCATATATACACCACATATAACACAGGACACATGGGAAATACACCATATATAACACAGGACCCATGGGATATACACCATATATAACACAGGTCACATGGGATATACACCATATATACACCACATATAACACAGGCCACATGGGATATACACCATATATACACCACATATAACACAGGACACATGGGATATACACCATATATACACCATATATAACACAGGACCCATGGGATATACACCACATATAACACAGGACCCATGGGATATACACCATATATAACACAGGACCCATGGGATATACACCATATATACACCACATATAACACAGGACACATGGGATATACACCATATATACACCACATATAACACAGGACACATGGGATATACACCATATATACACACCACATATAACACAGGACACATGGGATATACACCATATATACACCACATATAACACAGGACACATGGGATATACACCATATATACACCACATATAACACAGGACACATGGGATATACACCATATATACACCACATATAACACAGGACACATGGGATATACACCACATATAACACAGGCCACATGGGATATACACCACATATAACACAGGACCCATGGGATATACACCATATATAACACAGGACCCATGGGATATACACCATATATACACCACATATAACACAGGACACATGGGATATACACCATATATACACCATATATAACACAGGACACATGGGATATACACCATATATACACCACATATAACACAGGACCCATGGGATATACACCATATATAACACAGGACCCATGGGATATACACCATATATACACCACATATAACACAGGCCACATGGGATATACACCATATATACACCACATATAACACAGGACACATGGGATATACACCATATATACACCATATATAACACAGGACACATGGGATATACACCATATATACACCACATATAACACAGGACACATGGGATATACACCATATATAACACAGGTCACATGGGATATACACCATATATACACCACATATAACACAGGCCACATGGGATATACACCATATATACACCACATATAACACAGGCCACATGGGATATACACCATATATAACACAGGCCACATGGGATATACACCATATATAATACAGGACACATGGGATATACACCATATATAACACAGGCCACATGGGATATACACCATATATAACACAGGCCACATGGGATATACACCATATATAACACAGGACACATGGGATATACACCATATATAACACAGGCCACATGGGATATACACCATATATAATACAGGACACATGGGATATACACCATATAAAACACAGGCCACATGGGATATACACGAGATATTACACATGTCACATGGGATATACACCATATATAACACAGGCCACATGGGATATACACCATATATAATACAGGTCACATGGGATATACACCATATATAACACAGGTCACATGGGATATACACCATATATAACACAGGCCACATGGGATATACACCATATATAATACAGGTCACATGGGATATACACCATATATAACACAGGACACATGGGATATACACCATATATAACACGGGACACATGGGATATACACCATATATAACACAGGACACATGGGATATACACCATATATAACACAGGACACATGGGATATACACCTTATATAACACAGGTCACATGGGATATACACCACATATAACACAGGACCCATGGGATATACACCATATATACACCACATATAACACAGGACACATGGGAAATACACCATATATAACACAGGACACATGGGATATACACCATATATACACCACATATAACACAGGCCACATGGGATATACACCATATATAACACAGGACAAATGGGATATACACCACATGTAACACAGGACCCATGGGATATACACCATATATACACCACATATAACACAGGACACATGGGAAATACACCATATATACACCATATATAACACAGGACACATGGGATATACACCATATATAACACCGGACACATGGGATATACACCACATATAACACAGGACCCATGGGATATACACCATATATACACCACATATAACACAGGACACATGGGATATACACCATATATAACACAGGACACATGGGATATACACCATATATACACCACATATAACACAGGACACATGGGATATACACCACATATAACACAGGACACACGGGATATACACCATATATAACACAGGACACATGGGATATACACCATATATACACCATATATAACACAGGACCCATGGGATATACACCATATATAACACAGGACACATGGGATATACACCATATATAACACAGGTCACATGGGATATACACCATATATAACACAGGACACATGGGATATACACCATATATAACACAGGTCACATGGGATATACACCATATATAACACAGGACACATGGGATATACACCATATATACACCACATATAACACAGGACACATGGGATATACACCATATATACACCATATATAACACAGGACACATGGGATATACACCATTTATAACACAGGACACATGGGATATGCACCATATATACACCACATATAACACAGGACACATGGGATATACACCATATATACACCACATATAACACAGGTCACATGGGATATACACCATATATAACACAGGTCACATGGGATATACACCATATATACACCATATATAACACAGGACCCATGGGATATACACCATATATAACACAGGACACATGGGATATACACCATATATAACACAGGACACATGGGATATACACCATATATAACACAGGTCACATGGGATATACACCACATATAACACAGGACCCATGGGATATACACCACATATAACACAGGCCACATGGGATATACACCATATATAACACAGGACACATGGGATATACACCACATATAACACAGGACAAATGGGATATACACCACATATAACACAGGCCACATGGGATATACACCATATATAACACAGGACACATGGGATATACACCACATATAACACAGGCCACATGGGATATACACCATATATAACACAGGACAAATGGGATATACACCACATGTAACACAGGACCCATGGGATATACACCATATATACACCACATATAACACAGGACACATGGGAAATACACCATATATAACACAGGGCACATGGGATATACACCATATATAACACAGGTCACATGGGATATACACCACATATAACACAGGACCCATGGGATATACACCATATATACACCACATATAACACAGGACACATGGGATATACACCACATATAACACAGGACACATGGGATATACATGATATATACACCACATATAACACAGGACCCATGGGATATACACGATATATACACCACATATAACACAGGACACATGGTATATACACCATATATACACCATATATAACACAGGACACATGGGATATACACCATATATACACCACATATAACACAGGCCACATGGGATATACACCATATATAACACAGGACCCATGGGATATACACCATATATAACACAGGCCACATGGGATATACACCATATATAACACAGGACCCATGGGATATACACCATATATACACCATATATAACACAGGCCACATGGGATATACACCATATATACACCACATATAACACAGGCCACATGGGATATACACCATATATACACCACATATAACACAGGACACATGGGATATACATGATATATACACCATATATAACACAGGACACATGGGATATACACCATATATACACCACATATAACACAGGACACATGGGATATACACCATATATACACCACATATAACACAGGACACATGGGATATACACCATATATACACCACATATAACACAGGACACATGGTATATACACCATATATAACACAGGACACATAGGAAATACACCATATATAACACAGGTCACATGGGATATACACCAGATATAATACAGGTCACATGGGATATACACCATATATAACACAGGTCACATGGGATATACACCAGATATAATACAGGTCACATGGGATATACACCATATATAATACAAGTCACATGGGATATACACCAGATATAATACAGGTCACATGGGATATACACCACATATAACACAGGACACATGGGATATACACCATATATAACACAGGACACATGGGATATACACCACATATAACACAGGACACATGGGATATACACCATATATAACACAGGTCACATGGGATATACACCAGATATAATACAGGTCACATGGGATATACACCATATATAACACAGGTCACATGTGATATACACCATATATAATACAAGTCACATGTGATATACAATATATATAACACAGGCCACATGGGATATACACCAGATATAATACAGGTCACACGTGATATTCAATATATATAATACAGGCCACATGTGATATACACCAGATATAATACAGGTCACACGTGATATACATTATATATCAACACATAGACACACACATACAGACACACACACAGACAGACACACACAGAGACACACACATACAGACAGACAGACACACAGACACACACACACACACAGACACACAAACACACAAACACACACACAGACACACACACAGTCAGACAGACAGACAGACAGACACACACAGAGACAGACACACAGACAGACAGACAGACACACACACAGAGACAGACAGACACAGACAGACACACACAGACAGATACACACAGAGACAGACACACACAGACACACACAGACAGACAGACACACACACAGAGACACACACACACACACACACACACACAGAGACAGACAGACAGACACACAACACACACAGAGACAGACAGACACACACACACAGAGACAGACACACAACACACACAGAGACAGACAGACACACACAGACAGACACACACACAGAGACAGACAGACACACACAGACAGGCACACACACACACAGACACACACACACAGACAGACACAAACACATAGACACACACAGACACATTCACACACACAGAGCCCCACCCCCTCAGTGTAAGCTCTGCTCTGATTGGTGTAGACATCTCCCTCACACACAGAGCCCCGCCCTCTCAGTGTAAGCTCTGCTCTGATTGGTGTAGACATCTCCCTCACACACAGAGCCCCGCCCTCTCAGTGTAAGCTCTGCTCTGATTGGTGTAGACATCTCCCTCACACACAGAGCCCCGCCCTCTCAGTGTAAGCTCTGCTCTGATTGGTGTAGACATCTCCCTCACACACAGAGCCCCGCCCTCTCAGTGTAAGCTCTGCTCTGATTGGTGTAGACATCTCCCTCACACACAGAGCCCCGCCCTCTCAGTGTAAGCTCTGCTCTGATTGGTGTAGACATCTCCCTCACACAGAGCCCCGCCCCCTCAGTGTAAGCTCTATTCTGATTGGTGGAGACACCCCCCTCAGACACAGAGCCCCGCCCCCTCTGTGTAAGCTCTGCTCTGATTGGTGGAAACACCCCCTCACACACAGAGCCCCGCCCCCTCTGTGTAAGCTCTGCTCTGATTGGTGGAGACACCCCCCTCACACACAGAGCCCCGCCCCCTCAGTGTAAGCTCTGCTCTGATTGGTGGAGACACCCCCCTCACACACAGAGCCCCGCCCCCTCAGTGTAAGCTCTGCTCTGATTGGTGCAGACATCTCCCTCACACACAGAGCCCCGCCCTCTCAGTGTAAGCTCTGCTCTGATTGGTGGAGACACCCCCCTCACACACAGAGCCCCGCCCTCTCAGTGTAAGCTCTACTCTGATTGGTGTAGACATCTCCCTCACACACAGAGCCCATCTCCCTCACACACAGAGCCCCGCCCCCTCAGTGTAATCTCTGCTCTGATTGGTGGAGACACCTCCCTCACACATAGAGCCACGCCCCCTCTGTGTAAGCTCTGCTCTGATTGGTGGAGACATCTCCCTCACACACAGAGCCCCGCCCCCTCAGTGTAAGCTCTGATCTGATTGGTGCAGACATCTCCCTCACACACATTGGCCCAGATTTATCAGTGTGAGAGACAAAGCGGAGTGATTTTCCCACAACAACCAATCACAGCTCAGCTTTCACTTTACCAAAGCTTCTTAGCTGAGCTGTGATTAGTTGCTGGGGGAAAATCACTTTTTTCTCTCACACAGTTTGATGAATCTGGGCCAGAGTCCCTGCCCCCTCAGTGTAAGCTCTGCTCTGATTGGTGTAGACATCTCCCTAACACATAGCGCTCCACCCCCTCAGTGTAAGCTCTGCTCTGATTGGTGGAGACATCTCCCTCACACACAGCGCTCCACCCCCTCAGTATAAGCTCTGCTCTGATTGGTGTAGACATCTCCCTCACATACAGAGCCCCGCCCCCTCAGTGTAAGCTCTGCTCTGATTAGTGCAGACATCTCCCTCACACACAGAGCCCCGCCCCCTCAGTGTAAGCTCTGCTCTGATTAGTGCAGACATCTCCCTCACACATAGAGCCCCGCCCCCTCAGTGTAAGCTCTGCTCTGATTAGTGCAGACATCCCCCTCACATACAGAGCCCCGCCTCCTCAGTGTAAGCTCTGCTCTGATTGGTGCAGACATCTCCCTCACACACAGAGCCCTGCCCCCTCAGTGTAAGCTCTGCTCTGATTGGTGCAGACATCTCCCTCACACACAGCGCTCCACCCCCTCAGTGTAAGCTCTGCTCTGATTAGTGGAGACATCTCCCTCACACGCCCCCTCAGTGTAAGCTCTGCTCTGATTGGTGCAGACATCTCCCTCACACACAAAGCCCCGCCTACTCAGTGTAAGCTCTGCTCTGATTGGTGCAGACATCTCCCTCCTACACAGAGCAACTGCTCTCAGACCTGTTACCTGCCTGTACAGAGGAAGAAGGAAGATTAACCCCCTCCAGGCCGCCCTGATCCTACACTCTGCAGCCCCATGTAAGTACTCACACAGTGACTGATAAGGAGGGAGAAGAGGACAGCAAAGGAGGACACTATAGATGAGGACATTATAGATGAAGACACTTTGGATGAGGACATTATAGATGAGGACACTATAGATGAGGACATTATAGAGGAGGACACTATAGATGAGGACATTATAGATGAGGACATTATAGAGGAGGACACTATAGATGAGGACATTATAGAGGAGGACACTATAGATGAGGACATTATAGATGAGGACATTATAGAGGAGGACACTATAGATGAGGACATTATGGATGAGGACATTATAGATGAGGACATTATAGATGAGGACACTATAGATGAGGACATTATAGAGGAGGACACTATAGATGAGGACACTATGGATGAGGACATTATGGATGAGGACACTATAGATGAGGACATTATAGAGGAGGACACTATAGATGAGGACATTATAGAGGAGGACACTATAGATGAGGACATTATGGATGAGGACATTATGGATGAGGACATTATAGAGGAGGACACTATAGATGAGGACACTATAGATGAGGACATTATAGATGAGGACACTATAGATGAGGACATTATAGAGGAGGACACTATAGATGAGGACACTATGGATGAGGACATTATAGATGAAGACACTTTGGATGAGGACATTATAGATGAGGACACTATAGATGAGGACATTATAGAGGAGGACACTATAGATGAGGACATTATGGATGAGGACATTATGGATGAGGACATTATAGAGGAGGACACTATAGATGAGGACACTATAGATGAGGACATTATAGATGAGGACACTATAGATGAGGACATTATAGAGGAGGACACTATAGATGAGGACACTATGGATGAGGACACTATGGATGAGGACATTATGGATGAGGACACTATAGATGAGGACATTATAGATGAGGACATTATGGATGAGGACATTATGGATGAGGACACTATAGATGAGGACATTATAGAAAAGGACACTATGGATGAGAACATTATGGATGAGGACACTATAGATGAGGACACTATGGATGAGGACATTATAGAGGAGAACACTAGAGTTGAGGACATTATAGAGGAGGACACTATAGATGAGGACATTATGGATGAGTACACTATAGATGAGGATATTATGGATGAGGACACTATGGATGAGGACACTACAGATGAGGACACTATAGATGAGGACATTATAGAGGAGGACACTATGGATGAGGACATTATGGATGAGGATATTATAGATGAGGACACTATGGATGAGGACATTATGGATGAGGACATTATAGATGAGGACACTATGGATGAGGACACTATGGATGAGGAGACTATGGATGAGGACATTATAGATGAGGACACTATGGATGAGGACATTATAAATGAGGACACTTTGGATGAGGACACTATGAATGAGGACACTATGGATGAGGACTTTATAGATGAGGACACTATGGATGAGGACATTATGGATGAGGACATTATAGATGAGGACACTATGGATGAGGACATTATAAATGAGGGCACTTTGGATGAGGACACTATGAATGAGGACACTATGGATGAGGACTTTATAGATGAGGACACTATGGATGAGGACACTATAGATGAGGACATTATAGAGGAGGACACTATGGGTGAGGACACTGGATGAGGACATTATGGATGTGGACACTTTAGATGAGGATGCCATGGATGAGGACATTATAGATGAGGACACTATGGATTAGGAAACTATGGATAATTACATTATAGATGAGGACATTATAGATTAGGAGACTATGGATGAGGACATTATATATGAGGACATTATGGATGAGGAGACTATGGATGAGGACATTATAGATTAGGGCATTATGGATGAGGACATTATAGATGAAGACACTATAGATGAGAACACTGTGGATGAGGACACTATGGATGAGGATAATATGGATGAGGACACTATGGATGAGGATAATATGGATGAGGACACTGGATGAGGATACTATAGATGAGGACACTATGGATGAGGACATTATAGATTAGGACATTATGGATGAGTACAATATAGATGAGGACATTATAGATGAGGACACTATGGATGAGGACATTATAGATGATGACACTGTGGATGGGGACATTATGGATGAGGACACTATAGATGAGGACATTGTGGATTAGGACATTATGGATGAGGACACTATAGATGAGGACATTATGGATGAGGACATTATGGATGAGGACACTATGGATGAAGGCATTATGGATGAGAACATTATAGATGAGGACATTATGGATGAGGACATGGACGAGGACACTATAAATGAGGACACTAGATGAGGACATTATGGGTGAGGATATTATAGATGAGGACATTATGGATGAGGACATTATGGATGAGGACATGGATGAGGACACTATAAATGATGACACTAGATGAGGACATTATGGGTGAGGATATTAGGGATGAGGACATTATGGATGAGGACAGTATAGATGAGGACATTATGGATGAGGACATGGATGAGGACATTATAGATGAGGACATTATGGATGAGGACATGGATGAGGACATGGATGAGGACACTATAAATGAGGACACTATAGATGAGGACATTATAGATGAGGACACTATGGATGAGGACATTATAGATGAGGACATTATGGATGAGGACATTATAGATGAGGACACTATAAATGAGGACACTATAGATGAGGACATTATAGATGAGGACACTATAGATGAGGACACTATAGATGAGGACACTATGGATGAGGACATTATGGATGATGACACTATAGATGAGGACACTATGGATGAGGAAACTATGGATGAGGAGACTATGGATGAGGACATTATAGATGAGGACACTATGGATGAGGACATTATAAATGAGGACACTTTGGATGAGGACACTATGAATGAGGACACTATGGATGAGGACTTTATAGATGAGGACACTATGGATGAGGACACTATAGATGAGGACATTATAGAGGAGGACACTATGGGTGAGGACACTGGATGAGGACATTATGGATGTGGACACTTTAGATGAGGATGCCATGGATGAGGACATTATAGATGAGGACACTATGGATTAGGAAACTATGGATAATTACATTATAGATGAGGACATTATAGATTAGGAGACTATGGATGAGGACATTATATATGAGGACATTATGGATGAGGAGACTATGGATGAGGACATTATAGATTAGGGCATTATGGATGAGGACATTATAGATGAAGACACTATAGATGAGAACACTGTGGATGAGGACACTATGGATGAGGATACTATGGATGAGGATACTATAGATGAGGACACTATGGATGAGGACATTATAGATTAGGACATTATGGATGAGTACAATATAGATGAGGACACTATAGATGAGGACATTGTGGATTAGGACATTATGGATGAGGACACTATAGATGAGGACATTATGGATGAGGACATTATGGATGAGGACACTATGGATGAAGGCATTATGGATGAGAACATTATAGATGAGGACATTATGGATGAGGACATGGATGAGGACACTATAAATGAGGACACTAGATGAGGACATTATGGGTGAGGATATTATAGATGAGGACATTATGGATGAGGACATTATGGATGAGGACATGGATGAGGACACTATAAATGAGGACACTAGATGAGGACATTATGGGTGAGGATATTAGGGATGAGGACAATATGGATGAGGACAGTATAGATGAGGACATTATGGATGAGGACATGGATGAGGACATTATAGATGAGGACATTATGGATGAGGACATGGATGAGGACATGGATGAGGACACTATAAATGAGGACACTATAGATGAGGACATTATAGATGAGGACATTATAGATGAGGACACTATGGATGAGGACATTATAGATGAGGACATTATAGATGAGGACATTATAGATGAGGACACTATAAATGAGGACACTATAGATGAGGACATTATAGATGAGGACACTATAGATGAGGACACTATAGATGAGGACACTATGGATGAGGACATTATGGATGATGACACTATAGATGAGGACACTATGGATGAGGACATTATAGATTATGTAGATGAGGACATTATGGATGAGGAAAGAGCACACTGAGAGTTGTAGTACTGGCATTTTTACTCTGAAATATAGTAACTCTATGACTGCAGCTTCTGTAGAAGTAAAAGATTCAGCCTTAGGGTCAGTTCCCATGTCCTTATTATTGCTGCAGATCTGCTGTCTGTTATGGCGGTGTTATCCAGTCATGGTATGGTGGTGTTATCCAGTAATGGTATGGCGGTGTTATCCAGTCATTGTATGGAGGTATTGTTTAGTTCTGGTATGGCGGTGTTATCCAGTCATGGTATGGTGGTATTGTTCAGTTCTGGTATGGCAGTGTTATCCAGTCATGGTATGGCGGTGTTGCGCAGTTCTGGTATGGCGGTGTTATCCAGTCATGGTATGGCGGTGTTGTTCAGTTCTGGTATGGCGGTGTTGTCCAGTCATGGTATGGTGGTGTAATCCAGTCATGGTATGGCGGTGTTATCCAGTCATTGCATGGAGGTATTGTTTAGTTCTGGTATGGCGGTGTTATCTAGTCATGATATGGAGGTATTGTTCAGTTCTAGTATGGCAGTGTTATCCAGTCATGGTATGGCGGTGTGGTTCAGTTCTGGTATGGTGGTATTGTTCAGTTCTGGTATGGTGGTGTTATCCAGTCATGGTATGGCGGTGTTGTTCATTTCTGGTATGGTGGTGTTATCTAGTCATGGTATGGTGGTATTGTTCAGTTCTGGTATGGCGGTGTTATCCAGTCATGATATGGCGGTGTTGTTCAGTTCTGGTATGGCGGTGTTATCCAGTCATGGTATGGTGGTATTGTTCAGTTCTGGTATGGCGGTGTTATCCAGTCATGGTATGGCGTTGTTGTTCAGTTCTGGTATGGCGGTGTTATCCAGTCATGATATGGTAGTGTTGTTCAGTTCTGGTATGGCAGTGTTATCCAGTCATGGTATGGCGGTGTTGTTCAGTTCTGGTATGGCAGTGTTATCCAGTCATGGTTTGGCGGTGTTGCGCAGTTCTGGTATGGCGGTGTTATCCAGTCATGATATGGCGGTGTTGTTCAGTTCTAGTATGGCGGTGTTATCCAGTCATGGTATGGTGGTATTGTTCAGTTCTGGTATGGCGGTGTTATCCAGTCATGGTATGGCGGTGTTGTTCAGTTCTGGTATGGTGGTATTGTTCAGTTCTGGTATGGTGGTGTTATCCAGTCATGGTATGGCGGTGTTGTTCATTTCTGGTATGGTGGTGTTATCCAGTCATGGTATGGCAGTGTTGTTCAGTTCTAGTATGGCGGTGTTATCCAGTCATGGTATGGTGGTATTGTTCAGTTCTGGTATGGCGGTGTTATCCAGTCATGGTATGGCGGTGTTGTTCAGTTCTGGTAAGGTGGTGTTATCCAGTCATGGTATGGCGGTGCTATCCAGTCATGGTATGGTGGTATTGTTCAGTTCTGGTATGGCGGTGTTATCCAGTCATGGTATGGTGATATTGTTCAGTTCTGTCATGGCGGTGTTATCCAGTCATTGTATGGCGGTGTTGTTCAGTTCTGGTATGGTGGTATTGTTCAGTTCTGGTATGGCGGTGTTATCCAGTCATGGTATGGCGGTGTTGTTCAGTTCTGGTATGGCGGTGTTATCCAGTCATGATATGGTGGTGTTGTTCAGTTCTGGTATGGCAGTGTTATCCAGTCATGGTATGGCGGTGTTGTTCAGTTCTGGTATGGCAGTGTTATCCAGTCATGGTTTGGCGGTGTTGCGCAGTTCTGGTATGGCGGTGTTATCCAGTCATGGTATGGCGGTGTTGTTCATTTCTGGTATGGTGGTGTTATCCAGTCATGGTATGGCGGTGTTATTCAGTTCTGGTATGGCAGTGTTATCCAGTCATGGTATGGCGGTGTTGTTCAGTTCTGGTATGGTGGTGTTGTTCAGTTCTGGTATGGCAGTGTTATCCAGTCATGGTATGGCGGTGTTGTTCAGTTCTGGTATGGCAGTGTTATCCAGTCATGGTATGGCGGTGTTGTTCAGTTCTGGTATGGCAGTGTTATCCAGTCATGGTATGGCGGTGTTGCGCAGTTCTGGTATGGCGGTGTTATCCAGTCATGGTATGGTGGTGTTGTTCAGTTCTGGTATGGCGGTGTTATCCAGTCATGGTATGGTGGTGTTGTTCAGTTCTGGTAAGGCAGTGTTATCCAGTCATGGTATGGCGGTGTTGTTCAGTTCTGGTATGGCGGTGTTATCTAGTCATGGTATGGCGGTGTTGTTCAGTTCTGGTATGGCGGTGTTATCCAGTCATGGTATGGTGGTGTTGTTCAGTTC
The DNA here is from genome assembly GCF_029499605.1 of Hyla sarda. NCBI lineage: Eukaryota > Metazoa > Chordata > Amphibia > Anura > Hylidae > Hyla > Hyla sarda. Next base: position 615,463 of record NW_026610686.1, read on the forward strand.
TGGTAAGGCAGTGTTATCCAGTCATGGTATGGTGGTATTGTTCAGTTCTGGTATGGTGGTGTTATCCAGTCATGATATGGTGGTGTTGCGCAGTTCTGGTATGGCGGTGTTGTTCAGTTCTGGTATGGCAGTGTTATCCAGTCATGGTATGGCGGTGTTGCGCAGTTCTGGTACGGCGGTGTTGCGCAGTTCTGGTAAGGCAGTGTTATCCAATCATTGTATGGTGGTGTTGTTCAGTTCTGGTATGGCGGTGTTATCCAGTCATAGTATGGTGGTGTTATCCAGTCATGATATGGTGGTATTGTTCAGTTCTGGTATGGCAGTGTTATCCAGTCATGGTATGGCGGTGTTGCGCAGTTCTGGTATGGCAGTGTTATCCAGTCATAGTATGGTGGTGTTATCCAGTCATGGTATGGCAGTGTTATCCAGTCATGGTATGGCGGTGTTATCCAGTCATGGTATGGCAGTGTTATCCAGTCATGGTATGGCAGTGTTATCCAGTCATGGTATGGCGGTGTTGTTCAGTTCTGGTATGGTGGGGTTATCCAGTCATAGTATGGTGGTGTTGCGCAATTCTGGTACGGCGGTGTTGCGCAGTTCTGGTATGGCGGTGTTATCCAGTCATGGTATGGTGGTGTTATCCAGTCATGGTATGGCGGTGTTGCGCAGTTCTGGTACGGCGGTGTTGCGCAGTTCTGGTACGGCGGTGTTGCGCAGTTCTGGTATGGCGGTGTTATCCAGTCATGGTATGGAGGTATTGTTCAGTTCAGGCCACAACACTTTTACTGTGATTTGCTGTGTAATCACTGTAAAATAACATCTTTTTGGCCAAAATCATGGTAAAACCTCAACATGTGAACACAGCTCAACACTGACCAATCATCATTATGACTGTGAATCGTGATGATGACTGGTGAGTAATGATGGGGGCATCTTCAGGCTTAGTGTCTAGGGCAGCAGGGGTCCTGGGCCTATAACATGGGGGCACAGAATGAGCCTACATCTATATGGGTGCACAAAGTGGGTACTTTCACTGTGTGGAGTTTGGCCATTGTGCTGGAGAAAGGAGCTTAATATGTTTGTCTGGCAGGTTCTGTGGAGATGGGTGGCAGGAAAATATAATCATGAATGTCTGGGCCGGATGGAGAAGAAAAATTAAATTAGAGAAGACGTTACCAGATGTAACTATATGATCACTTATATGGTCTACAGAGCCTGTGTACAGCTGGAATCTATCTCTATATGGTCACTGGGGGAATATTTCATCCATGTATACTGGTATTATTGGTAATATTGGTCTCAGTATACAGGATTTGGTCAGTAACAGTATGATAGTAATTTCTATGGTCATGATATTCCTCCTTGTATACTGGTATTATTGGTAATATTGGTCTCGGTATACAGGATTTGGTCAGGAGGATGTTGCAGGCAGCAGAACGTTCTCCCCGGCATCTCCAGACTTTGTCACGTCTGTCACATGTGCTCAGTGTGAACCTGCTTTCATCTGTGAAGAGCACAGGGCGCCAGTGGCGAATTTGCCAATCTTGGTGTTCTCTGGCAAATGCCAAACGTCCTGCACAGTGTTGGGCTGTAAGCACAACCCCCACCTGTGGACGTCGGGCCCTCATACCACCCTCATGGAGTCTGTTTCTGACCGTTTGAGTGGACACATGCACATTTGCGGCCTGTCTCCTGGTAGCGCCTCCATGCTCTGGACACTACGCTGACAGACACAGCAAACCTTCTTGTCACAGCTCGCATTGATGTGCCATCCTGGATGAGCTGCACTACCTGAGCCACTTGTGTGGGTTGTAGACTCCGTCTCATGCTACCACTAGAGTGAAAGCACCGCCAGCATTCAAAAGTGACCAAAACATCAGCCAGGAAGCATAGGAACTGAGAAGTGGTCTGTGGTCACCACCTGCAGAACCACTCCTTTATTGGGGGTGTCTTGCTAATTGGCTATAATTTCCACGTGTTGTCTGTTGCATGTGAATTGATTGTCAATCAGTGTTCTTCCTGAGTGGACAGTGGGATCTCACACAAGTGTCAGTGACTTGTGTTACATTGTGTTGTTACATTGTGTTGTTACATTGTGTTGTTACATTGTGTTGTTACATTGCGTTGTTACATTGCGTTGTTACATTGCGTTGTTACATTGCGTTGTTACATTGCGTTGTTTCATTGCGTTGTTACGTTGCGTTGTTACGTTGTGTTGTTACGTTGTGTTGTTACATGGTGTTGTTACGTTGTGTTGTTACATGGTGTTGTTACGTTGTGTTGTTACGTTGTGTTGTTACGTTGCGTTGTTACATTGCGTTGTTACGTTGCATTGTTACGTTGCGTTGTTACGTTGCGTTGTTACGTTGCGTTGTTACGTTGCGTTGTTACGTTGCGATGTTACATTGCGATGTTACGTTGCGATGTTACATTGTGTTGTTACGTTGCGTTGTTACATTGCGTTGTTACGTTGTGTTGTTACATTGTGTTGTTACATTGCGTTGTTACATTGCGTTGTTACGTTGTGTTGTTACATTGCGTTGTTACATTGCGTTGTTACGTTGTGTTGTTACGTTGTGTTGTTACGTTGTGTTGTTACGTTGTGTTGTTACATTGCGTTGTTACGTTGCGTTGTTACGTTGCGTTGTTACGTTGCGTTGTTACGTTGCGTTGTTACATTGTGTTGTTACGTTGCGTTGTTACGTTGTGTTGTTACATTGTGTTGTTACGTTGTGTTGTTACATTGTGTTGTTACATTGTGTTGTTACGTTGTGTTGTTACGTTGTGTTGTTACGTTGTGTTGTTACGTTGTGTTGTTACGTTGTGTTGTTACATTGTGTTGTTACATTGTGTTGTTACGTTGCGTTGTTACGTTGCGTTGTTACGTTGTGTTGTTACGTTGTGTTGTTACATTGTGTTGTTACATTGTGTTGTTACGTTGTGTTGTTACGTTGTGTTGTTACATTGTGTTGTTACGTTGTGTTGTTACATTGTGTTGTTACATTGTGTTGTTACGTTGTGTTGTTATATTGTGTTGTTACGTTGTGTTGTTACGTTGTGTTGTTACATTGTGTTGTTACGTTGTGTTGTTACGTTGTGTTGTTACATTGTGTTGTTACGTTGTGTTGTTACATTGTGTTGTTACGTTGTGTTGTTACGTTGTGTTGTTACGTTGTGTTGTTACGTTGTGTTGTTACGTTGCGTTGTTACATTGCGTTGTTACATTGTGTTGTTACGTTGTGTTGTTACATTGTGTTGTTACGTTGTGTTGTTACATTGCGTTGTTACGTTGTGTTGTTACATTGCGTTGTTACATTGTGTTGTTACGCTGCGTTGTTACGTTGCGTTGTTACGTTGTGTTGTTACATTGTGTTGTTAAGTTGTGTTGTTACGTTGTGTTGTTACGTTGCGTTGTTACGTTGTGTTGTTACGCTGCGTTGTTACGTTGCGTTGTTACATTGTGTTGTTACATTGTGTTGTTACGTTGTGTTGTTACGTTGCGTTGTTACATTGTGTTGTTACATTGTGTTGTTACGTTGTGTTGTTACGTTGTGTTGTTACATTGCGTTGTTACATTGTGTTGTTACGCTGCGTTGTTACGTTGCGTTGTTACGTTGTGTTGTTACATTGTGTTGTTACGTTGTGTTGTTACGTTGTGTTGTTACGTTGCGTTGTTACGTTGTGTTGTTACGCTGCGTTGTTACGTTGCGTTGTTACATTGTGTTGTTACATTGTGTTGTTACGTTGTGTTGTTACGTTGCGTTGTTACATTGTGTTGTTACATTGTGTTGTTACGTTGTGTTGTTACGTTGTGTTGTTACATTGTGTTGTTACATTGTGTTGTTACGTTGTGTTGTTACGTTGTGTTGTTACGTTGTGTTGTTACATTGTGTTGTTACATTGTGTTGTTACATTGTGTTGTTACGTTGTGTTGTTACGTTGTGTTGTTACATTGCGTTGTTACATTGTGTTGTTACGCTGCGTTGTTACGTTGCGTTGTTACATTGTGTTGTTACATTGTGTTGTTACGTTGTGTTGTTACGTTGTGTTGTTACGTTGCGTTGTTACGTTGTGTTGTTACATTGTGTTGTGTTCCCTTTATTTTTTTGTATTTCATTGTATATAATACAGGTTACAGATTATGTAGGTGAGAACGCTCTACAGTCCCATATATACCCTCGTCCCCTAGAGCCCTGTGGGGTGAATCCCCGTCACACCTTCTGTTCCTGGAGCTGAGCCTTCACCACCTTGGCCTCTGAGGAGGGCGGCTTTTGGGCCTCCATCAGATCCTCCATTTCGGACACCCAGCTGAGGACAGTCTCCTGGCTCTCGGGTGGTTCTGGTAGTGCCAGGGCATGCTGGGAAACCTGCGGGAGAGCAGAGCGGAGATGTCACCGTGTTTCACCCGGGATAACACATCTATACCCTGTGATGTCATCGTATATATATATCACCCGGGATAACACATCTATACCCTGTGATGTCATCGTATATATCACCCGGGATAACACATCTATACCCTGTGATGTCATCGTATATATATCACCCGGGATAACACATCTATACCCTGTGATGTCACCGTATATATATATCACCCGGGATAACACATCTATACCCTGTGATGTCACCGTATATATATATCACCCGGGATAACACATCTATACCCTGTGATGTCATCGTATATATATATCACCCGGGATAACACATCTATACCCTGTGATGTCATCGTATATATATATCACCCGGGATAACACATCTATACCCTGTGATGTCATCGTATATATCACCCAGGATAACACATCTATACCCTGTGATGTCATTGTATATATCACCCGGGATAACACATCTATACCCTGTGATGTCATTGTATATATATATCACCCGGGATAACACATCTATACCCTGTGATGTCATCGTATATATATCACCCGGGATAACACATCTATACCCTGTGATGTCATCGTATATATATCACCCGGGATAACACATCTATACCCTGTGATGTCATTGTATATATATATCACCCCGGATAACACATCTATACCCTGTGATGTCATTGTATATATCACCCGGGATAACACATCTATACCCTGTGATGTCATTGTATATATCACCCGGGATAACACATCTATACCCTGTGATGTCATTGTATATATATATCACCCCGGATAACACATCTATACCCTGTGATGTCATTGTATATATCACCCGGGATAACACATCTATACCCTGTGATGTCATTGTATATATCACCCGGGATAATACATCTATACCCTGTGATGTCACCGTATATTCCACCCAGGATAACACATCTATACCCTGTGATGTCATCGTATATATATCACCCGGGATAACACATCTATACCCTGTGATGTCATCGTATATATCACCCGGGATAACACATCTATACCCTGTGATGTCATTGTATATATATATCACCCGGGATAACACATCTATACCCTGTGATGTCATCGTATATATATCACCCGGGATAACACATCTATACCCTGTGATGTCACCGTATATATCACCCGGGATAACACATCTATACCCTGTGATGTCATCGTATATATATCACCCGGGATAACACATCTATACCCTGTGATGTCACCGTATATATCACCCGGGATAACACATCTATACCCTGTGATGTCACCGTATATATCACCCGGGATAACACATCTATACCCTGTGATGTCACCGTATATATCACCCGGGATAATACATCTATACCCTGTGATGTCATCGTATATATCACCCGGGATAACACATCTATACCCTGTGATGTCATCGTATATATATCACCCGGGATAACACATCTATACCCTGTGATGTCACCGTATATATATATCACCCGGGATAACACATCTATACCCTGTGATGTCATTGTATATATCACCCGGGATAACACATCTATACCCTGTGATGTCATTGTATATATCACCCGGGATAACACATCTATACCCTGTGATGTCACCGTATATATCACCCGGAATAACACATCTATACCCTGTGATGTCATCGTATATATCACCCCGGATAACACATCTATACCCTGTGATGTCATCGTATATATCACCCGGGATAACACATCTATACCCTGTGATGTCATCGTATATATCACTCGGGATAACACATCTATACCCTGTGATGTCATCGTATATATCACCCGGGATAACACATCTATACCCTGTGATGTCATTGTATATATCACCCGGGATAACACATCTATACCCTGTGATGTAATTGTATATATCACCCGGGATAACACATCTATACCCTGTGATGTCATCGTATATATCACCCGGGATAACACATCTATACCCTGTGATGTCATTGTATATATCACCCGGGATAACACATCTATACCCTGTGATGTCACCGTATATATATATCACCCGGGATAACACATCTATACCCTGTGATGTCATTGTATATATATATATCACCCGGGATAACACATCTATACCCTGTGATGTCATCGTATATATCACCCCGGATAACACATCTATACCCTGTGATGTCATTGTATATATCACCCGGGATAACACATCTATACCCTGTGATGTCATTGTATATATCACCCGGGATAACACATCTATACCCTGTGATGTCATTGTATATATCACCCGGGATAACACATCTATACCCTGTGATGTCATCGTATATATATATCACCCGGGATAGCACATCTATACCCTGTGATGTCATCGTATATATATATCACCCGGGATAGCACATCTATACCATGTGATGTCACCGTATATATCACCCGGGATAACACATCTATACCCTGTGATGTCACCGTATATACCACCCAGGATAACACATCTATACCCTGTGATGTCATTGTATATATCACCCGGGATAACACATCTATACCCTGTGATGTAATTGTATATATCACCCCGGATAACACATCTATACCCTGTGATGTCATCGTATATATCACCCGGGATAACACATCTATACCCTGTGATGTCATTGTATATATCACCCGGGATAACACATCTATACCCTGTGATGTCATTGTATATATCACCCGGGATAACACATCTATACCCTGTGATGTCATTGTATATATCACCCGGGATAACACATCTATATCCTGTGATGTCATTGTATATATCACCCCGGATAACACATCTATACCCTGTGATGTCACCGTATATATCACCCGGGATAACACATCTATACCCTGTGATGTCATTGTATATATCACCCCGGATAACACATCTATACCCTGTGATGTCACCGTATATACCACCCAGGATAACACATCTATACCCTGTGATGTCATTGTATATATCACCCCGGATAACACATCTATACCCTGTGATGTCATTGTATATATCACCCCGGATAACACATCTATACCCTGTGATGTCACCGTATATATCACCCGGGATAACACATCTATACCCTGTGATGTCACCGTATATATCACCCAGGATAACACATCTATACCCTGTGATGTCATTGTATATATCACCCCGGATAACACATCTATACCCTGTGATGTCATCGTATATATCACCCGGGATAACACATCTATACCCTGTGATGTCATTGTATATATCACCCGGGATAACACATCTATACCCTGTGATGTCATTGTATATATCACCCGGGATAATACATCTATACCCTGTGATGTCATTGTATATATCACCCGGGATAACACATCTATACCCTGTGATGTCACCGTATATATATATCACCCGGGATAACACATCTATACCCTGTGATGTCATTGTATATACCACCCAGGATAACACATCTATACCCTGTGATGTCACCGTATATACCACCCAGGATAACACATCTATACCCTGTGATGTCATCGTATATATCACCCGGGATAACACATCTATACCCTGTGATGTCACCGTATATATATCACCCGGGATAACACATCTATACCCTGTGATGTCATTGTATATATCAACCAGGTTAACACATCTATACCCTGTGATGTCATTGTATATATCACCCGGGATAACACATCTATACCCTGTGATGTCATTGTATATATCACCCAGGATAACACATCTATACCATGTGATGTCATTGAATATATCACCCGGGATAACACATCTATACCCTGTGATGTCATTGTATATATCACCCAGGATAACACATCTATACCATGTGATGTCACCGTATATATATATCACCCGGGATAACACATCTATACCCTGTGATGTCATTGTATATATCACCCGGGATAACACATCTATACCCTGTGATGTCATTGTATATATATATGACCCAGGATAACACATCTATACCCTGTGATGTCATTGTATATATATCACCCGGGATAACACATCTATACCCTGTGATGTCATTGTATATATCACCCGGGATAACACATCTATACCCTGTGATGTCACCGTATATACCACCCAGGATAACACATCTATACCCTGTGATGTCACCGTATATATCACCCGGGATAACACATCTATACCCTGTGATGTCACCGTATATACCACCCAGGATAATACATCTATACCCTGTGATGTCATCGTATATATCACCCGGGATAACACATCTATACCCTGTGATGTCATTGTATATATCACCCGGGATAACACATCTATACCCTGTGATGTCACCGTATATACCACCCAGGATAACACATCTATACCCTGTGATGTCATTGTATATATCACCCAGGATAACACATCTATACCCTGTGATGTCATTGTATATACCACCCAGGATAACACATCTATACCCTGTGATGTCACCGTATATACCACCCAGGATAACACATCTATACTCTGTGATGTCATTGTATATATCACCTGGGATAACACATCTATACCCTGTGATGTCATTGTATATACCACCCAGGATAACACATCTATACCCTGTGATGTCATTGTATATATCAACCAGGTTAACACATCTATACCCTATGATGTCATTGTATATATCACCCGGGATAACACATCTATACCCTGTGATGTCATCGTATATATCACCCAGGATAACACATCTATACCCTGTGATGTCATTGTATATATCACCCGGGATAACACATCTATACCCTGTGATGTCATTGTATATATATATGACCCAGGATAACACATCTATACCCTGTGATGTCATCGTATATATCACCCGGGATAACACATCTATACCATGTGATGTCACCGTATATATATATCACCCGGGATAACACATCTATACCCTGTGATGTCATTGTATATATCACCCGGGATAACACATCTATACCCTGTGATGTCATTGTATATATATATGACCCAGGATAACACATCTATACCCTGTGATGTCATTGTATATATATCACCCGGGATAACACATCTATACCCTGTGATGTCATTGTATATATCACCCGGGATAACACATCTATACCCTGTGATGTCACCGTATATACCACCCAGGATAACACATCTATACCCTGTGATGTCACCGTATATATATATCACCCGGGATAACACATCTATACCCTGTGATGTCACCGTATATATCACCCGGGATAACACATCTATACCCTGTGATGTCATTGTATATATCACCCAGGATAACACATCTATACCCTGTGATGTCACCGTATATATCACCCGGGATAACACATCTATACCCTGTGATGTCACCGTATATACCACCCAGGATAACACATCTATACCCTGTGATGTCATTGTATATATCACCCGGGATAACACATCTATACCCTGTGATGTCATTGTATATATCACCCGGGATAACACATCTATACCCTGTGATGTCACCGTATATATCACCCGGGATAACACATCTATACCCTGTGATGTCATTGTATATATCACCCGGGATAACACATCTATACCATGTGATGTCATTGAATATATCACCCGGGATAACACATCTATACCCTGTGATGTCATTGTATATATCACCCCGGATAACACATCTATACCATGTGATGTCACCGTATATATATATCACCCGGGATAACACATCTATACCCTGTGATGTCATCGTATATATCACCCGGGATAACACATCTATACCCTGTGATGTCATCGTATATATCACCCGGGATAACACATCTATACCATGTGATGTCACTGTATATATCACCCCGGATAACACATCTATACCCTGTGATGTCACTGTATATATCACCCCGGATAACACATCTATACCCTGTGATGTCACCGTATATACCACCCAGGATAACACATCTATACTCTGTGATGTCATCGTACAAATCACCCGGGATAACACATCTATACCCTGTGATGTCATTGTATATATCACCCGGGATAACACATCTATACCCTGTGATGTCATTGTATATATCACCTGGGATAACACATCTATACCCTGTGATGTCATTGTATATATCACCCGGGATAACACATCTATACCCTGTGATGTCATTGTATATATCACCCGGGATAACACATCTATACCCTGTGATGTCATTGTATATATCACCCGGGATAACACATCTATGCCATGTGATGTCATTGTATATATCACCCGGGATAACACATCTATACCCTGTGATGTCACTGTATATATCACCCAGGATAACACATCTATACCATGTGATGTCACCGTATATACCACCCAGGATAACACATCTATACCCTGTGATGTCACCGTATATACCACCCAGGATAACACATCTATACCCTGTGATGTCATTGTATATATCACCCGGGATAACACATCTATACCCTGTGATGTCACCGTATATATCACCCGGGATAACACATCTATACCCTGTGATGTCACCGTATATATCACCCGGGATAACACATCTATACCCTGTGATGTCATTGTATATATCACCCGGGATAACACATCTATACCCTGTGATGTCACTGTATATATCACCCGGGATAACACATCTATACCCTGTGATGTCATTGTATATATCACCCGGGATAACACATCTATACCCTGTGATGTCACTGTATATATCACCCGGGATAATACATCTATACCCTGTGATGTCATTGTATATATCACCCGGGATAACACATCTATACCCTGTGATGTCATTGTATATACCACCCAGGATAACACATCTATACCCTGTGATGTCATTGTATATATCACCCGGGATAACACATCTATACCCTGTGATGTCACCGTATATACCACCCAGGATAACACATCTATACCCTGTGATGTCACCGTATATATCACCCGGGATAACACATCTATACCCTGTGATGTCAGTGTATATATATATCACCCGGTATAACACATCTATACCCTGTGATGTCATCGTATATATCACCCGGGATAACACATCTATACCCTGTGATGTCACCGTATATACCACCCAGGATAACACATCTATACCCTGTGATGTCACCGTATATATCACCTGGGATAACACATCTATACCCTGTGATGTCACCGTATATATCACCCGGGATAACACATCTATACCCTGTGATGTCACCGTATATATCACCCGGGATAATACATCTATACAGCACAGAATACTCCATATAATACCGTCTTGCTGTACGCGTCCCATTTTCCCATTTGATACTGAGATTCCGTCTGGGCCTCGCGACTCGTCTGGACCTGGAAACAGAGGGAAGTTCTGGATGTTACATGTGAGCGCGCAGTCATGTGATCAGATCTGTGTATAAGATGAAGGAGACCTCAAGGGTCCGCAACCAATACCCCGAATTATACACTGCAGTCCACACCCCGCTGACACAGGAGCCATATACTGCCCTGATACACTGTAACAAACCTGCAGCCTGGTCAGGTACAATAGTGGGGTGCTCTCACACAGTGCAGTACTGCACAACTCATCTCTTCTGAGCTACAATTACTGACGAAACACAAAAAAATGGTGGACAAGTTGTCACGTCTGATTAAAATAGCAAATTTAGGTCACTGAAATGAATGGCGCCGCTTTTCTCCGCTACAGTATATGTCAGCATCCTGCACCGCGCCGTACAGGTTTGGGGCTGTGTTCACACATTCAGGTGTAGTAGAAGCTTTTTTAATATATTCTGATCCATTACGATCCTTTGTGTTCACACACGATATAAATGTATTCACACCGGAGCATCCGCAGCGTCTGACACACAGAGTTACAGCAGAGGAAGCTCCCTGCTGCTGCCGCCATATCTCTGTGTGTCTGCTTGTGACTGCTGGCGGGAAATACGCAGATACCAGGCACACAGAGATACAGCAGAGGAAGCTCCCTGCTGCTGCCGCCATATCTCTGTGTGTCTGCTTGTGACTGCTGGCGGGAAATACGCAGATACCAGGCACACAGAGATACAGTGTCAGCAGCAGCAGAGATTCCTCTGCCGTAACTCTGTGTGTCAGACGCTGCGGATGCTCCCGTGTGAATACATCCTATAACTACATTTTATCAGTTACAAAAATCGGTTCAAAATCAGATGATTGGTGACCTGGAGGCTCCGCCTACTGCGACTTTACATTATAACAGAGTGTACAGAGGAGATAGGGGCCCCCGGGGTGTACAAAGAAGAGAGGGGCCCCTGGGGTATACAGAGAATAGAGGGGCCCTGGGTGTACAGAGGAGAGAGGGGCCCATGGGGTGTACAAAGAAGAGAGGGGCCCCTGGGGTATACAGAGAACAGAGGGGCCCTGGGTGTACAGAGGAGAGAGGGGCCCCTGGGGTATACAGAGAACAGAGGGGCCCTGGGTGTACAGAGGAGAGAGGGGCCCCTGGGGTATACAGAGGACAGAGGGGCCCTGGGTGTACAGAGATGAGAGGGGCCCCTGGGGTATACAGAGAACAGAGGGGCCCTGGGTGTACAGAGGAGAGAGGGGCCCCTGGGGTATACAGAGAACAGAGGGGCCCTGGGTGTACAGAGGAGAGAGGGGCCCCTGGGGTATACAGAGAACAGAGGGGCCCTGGGTGTACAGAGGAGAGAGGGGCCCCTGGGGTATACAGAGGACAGAGGGGCCCTGGGTGTACAGAGATGAGAGGGGCCCCTGGGGTATACAGAGAACAGAGGGGCCCTGGGTGTACAGAGGAGAGAGGGGCCCCTGGGGTATACAGAGGACAGAGGGGCCCTGGGTGTACAGAGATGAGAGGGGCCCCTGGGGTATACAGAGAACAGAGGGGCCCTGGGTGTACAGAGGAGAGAGGGGCCCCTTGGGTGTACAAAGAAGAGAGGGGCCCCTGGGGTATACAGAGAACAGAGGGGCCCTGGGTGTACAGAGGAGAGAGGGGCCCCCGGGGTGTACAGAGAAGAGAGAGGCCCCTGGAGTATACAGATAAGAGAGGGGATCCTTGGGTATACAGAGATGAAAGGGGCCCCTGGGGTATACAGAGATGAGAGGGTCCCTGGGTGTACAGAAAAGATGGGGTCCCCGGGTGTGTACAGAAAAGAGAGGGGCCTATTGTTGAGGGGCCCTTATGACTTGTGGACCCTTGGTGGTCAGGGACTACACAGACATCGACCATCCATGAGATTTATAAACAATCCCTTTATTTCGACCAATCAGAAACCAGACTGAGATCACATGACGGGATGGTAGCTCTCTCCATGGGGTATTAACCTCAGCCAGCTCTCCGGCGCACTCGGTCAGCACTTTCACCGTCCTGGTGATGATGGGTTCTCCGCTCTTGTCTCCGCTCGGATACTGCGTTACCTCCACAATCTCGGTCACCACGGTCTCCGTCACCTCCGTCACTTCTGTCACCTCCCTGGTGGCGAGCGGCGGCTTCCATGACCAGCTGCCCCCGGAGGCCCTCTGTAGGGTTCCCCTCTGCGGGGTCCACACATTGCAGCTGTGATCCGGCGTGGACCTAGGGGTCTCCTTCTGGGCCGGGGGGACGTTGGCGTCCGCATTGTTCTGTTTGGGCAATGGATCTTTGGCGGTCTGGGCCGCGTTTAGTTCCTTGTCGATCACCAGCTCGTTCTTCTTGTCCGCGGACGCGGCGCCGGCCTCTACGTTATTCCTCACGCTCTGGATGTCGATGATGGATTCCTTCTTCATGCAGCATTCCTTCAGGAAACGCTGAGACTTGTGGTTCTTGTCCCCCAGGCAGCTGGGCCGGCTGACAGAATTACCCATGATCCCCGGATGGCAGAGGACGGTCAGACATCAGTGCAGCTCCGGCCTGAAACGGAAACAATATTATCGAGGTTATTATGTGCAACTAACAAACTCTGTGCTATATTCTCATCATTAATATCCCTGCATCCTGTCAGTGAATGGAAACAGGTCATAGAAGAGGATAAAGACTTTATACTGCTCACAGCTGAGGGTGTGTTACACTTGTATCCTCCATGAGCTAAAGGGTCTGGAGTCTGATAAGTAATGATACATTGTAACGATTGAGGATATCCTCTGTGAGCTAAAGGGTCTGGAGTCTGATAAGTGCTGACACTGATACATTGTAATGATTGAGGATATCCTCTGTGAGCTAAAGTGTCTGGAGTCTGATCAGTGCTGACACTGATACATTGTAATGATTGAGGATATCCTCTGTGAGCTAAAGTGTCTGGAGTCTGATCAGTGCTGACACTGATACATTGTAATGATTGAGGATATCCTCTGTGAGCTAAAGTGTCTGGAGTCTGATCAGTGCTGACACTGATACATTGTAATGATTGAGGATATCCTCTGTGAGCTAAAGGGTCTGGAGTCTGATCAGTGCTGACACCGATACATTGTAATGATTGAGGATATCCTCTGTGAGCTAAAGGGTCTGGAGTCTGATCAGTGCTGACACTGATACATTGTTATGATTGAGGATATCCTCTGTGAGCTAAAGGGTCTGGAGTCTGATCAGTGCTGACACTGATACATTGTAATGATTGAGGATATCCTCTGTGAGCTAAAGGGCCTGGAGTCTGATAAGTAATGATACTGATACATTGTAACGATTGAGGATATCCTCTGTGAGCTAAAGGGTCTGGAGTCTGATAAGTGCTGACACTGATACATTGTAATGATTGAGGATATCCTCTGTGAGCTAAAGTGTCTGGAGTCTGATCAGTGCTGACACTGATACATTGTAATGATTGAGGATATCCTCTGTGAGCTAAAGGGTCTGGAGTCTGATCAGTGCTGACACCGATACATTGTAATGATTGAGGATATCCTCTGTGAGCTAAAGGGTCTGGAGTCTGATCAGTGCTGACACTGATACATTGTTATGATTGAGGATATCCTCTGTGAGCTAAAGGGCCTGGAGTCTGATCAGTGCTGACACTGATACATTGTAATGATTGAGGATATCCTCTGTGAGCTAAAGGGCCTGGAGTCTGATAAGTAATGATACTGATACATTGTAACGATTGAGAATATCCTCTGTGAGCTAAAGGGTCTGGAGTCTGATAAGTGCTGACACTGATACATTGTAATGATTGAGGATATCCTCTGTGAGCTAAAGTGTCTGGAGTCTGATCAGTGCTGACACTGATACATTGTAATGATTGAGGATATCCTCTGTGAGCTAAAGGGTCTGGAGTCTGATCAGTGCTGACACCGATACATTGTAATGATTGAGGATATCCTCTGTGAGCTAAAGGGTCTGGAGTCTGATCAGTGCTGACACTGATACATTGTTATGATTGAGGATATCCTCTGTGAGCTAAAGGGTCTGGAGTCTGATCAGTGCTGACACTGATACATTGTAATGATTGAGGATATCCTCTGTGAGCTAAAGGGCCTGGAGTCTGATAAGTAATTATACTGATACATTGTAACGATTGAGGATATCCTCTGTGAGCTAAAGGGTCTGGAGTCTGATAAGTAATTATACTGATACATTGTAACGATTGAGGTTATCCTCTGTGAGCTAAATGGTCTGGAGTCTGATAAGTGCTGATACTGATACATTGTAACGATTGAGGATATCCTCTGTGAGCTAAAGGGTCTGGAGTCTGATAAGTAATGATACTGATACATTGTGACAGATGAGGATATCCTCTGTGAGCTAAAGTGTCTGGAGTCTGATCAATGCTGATACTGATACATTGTGACGGATGAGGATATCCTCTGTGAGCTAAGGAGTCTGGAGTCTGATAAGTAATGATACTGATACATTGTGACAGATGAGGATATCCTCTGTGAGCTAAGGAGTCTGGAGTCTGATCAATGCCGATGCTGATACATTGTAACAATTGAGGATATCCTCTCTGAGCTAAGGAGTCTGGAGTCTGATCAATGCCGATACTGATACATTGTAACAATTGAGGATATCCTCTGTGAGCTAAAGGGTCTGGAGTCTGATAAGTAATGATACTGATACATTGTGACGGATGAGGATACCCTGTGTGAGCTAAAGGATCTGGAGTCTGATCAATGCCGATAGTGATACATTGTAATTATTGAGGATATCCTCTGTGAGCTAAAGGGTCTGGAGTATGATCAGTGCTGACACTGATACATTGTAATGATTGAGGATATCCTCTGTGAGCTAAAGGGTCTTGAGTCTGATCTGTGCTTATACTGATACATTGTGACGGATGAGGATATCCTCTGTGAGCTAAAGTGTTTTGTGCCTGATTTGTGCTGATACTGATAGACTGTAACAGCTGAGGGTTTGTTACACTTGTGTGGTGGCCCAGTAAGGGAGTTTGTGGTAGCCCAGTAGGGGATGGTGTTTCCCCGTACCTCTCCTGTCCTGTCAAGCGGTGTCCCTTCATGTCCCCAGGGCCCCCCCTCCAGTGTTACCCACAGTGTACAGATGTTATACATTAAAAGTGTACTGTTTCTTTAATTGCTATGACCATGTGATTGTTACCCAGGAGACACTAGTGACCAGGTGACCCCCTTAGTGACCTATGGGATCTTTGCTAGACACCCCCATAAAACCAGGGGAGGGGCTACAATCTCTCTTCTTCCAGCACTCTACTGTGTCCGGAGCATTGTTCTACTGTACTTGTATATCATCCCCTATGTCAGTGGTCTGCAACCTGAGGACCTCCAGATGTTGCAAAACTACAACTTCCAGCATGCCCGGACAGCCGTTGGCTGTCCGGGCATGCTGGGAGTTGTAGTTTTGCAACACCTGGAGGTCCGCAGGTTGAAGACCACTGCCCTATGTTATGTATATAAGAATGTTGTATCTTTAAGAAAGGTTACCATGTGATCTCCAGCTGTCATGTGATTGTTACCAAGGAGATATCAGTGACCAGGTGACTTAACCCCTTAAGGACCAGGCGTTTTTCGTTTTTTGCACTTTCGTTTTTTCCTCCTTACCTTTAAAAAATCATTACTCTTTCAATTTTGCACCTAAAAATCTGTATTATGGCGTATTTTTTGCGCCACCAATTCTACTTTGTAATGACATCAGTCATTGTACCCAAAAATCTACGGCGAAACGGAAAAAAAATCGTGTGACAAAATTGAAAAAAAATGCCATTTTGTAACTTTTGGGGGGCTTCCGTTTCTACATAGTACATTTTTCGTTAAAAATTACACCTTATCATTATTCTGTAGGTCCATACGATTAAAATGATCCCCGACTTATATAGGTTTCATTTTGTCGGACTTCTGGAAAAAATCATAACTACATGCAGGAAAATTTATACGTTTAAAATTGTCATCTTCTGACCCCTATAACTTTTTTATTTTTCCACGTACGGGGCAGTATGAGGGCTCATTTTTTGCGACGCGATCTGAAGTTTTTGTCGGTACCATTTTTGTATTGATCGGACTTTTTGATCGCTTTTTATTCATCTTTTCATGATATAAAAACTGACACAAAATACGCTATTTTGGACTTTGGAATTTTTTTGCGCGTCCGCCATTGAACGTGCGGTTTAAAAAGCGGTATATTTTTATAATTCAGACATTTCCGCACGCGACGATACCACATATGTTTATTTTTATTTACACAGTTTTTTTTTTTTTATTCTTGGAAATGCTGGGTGATTCAAACTTTTATTAGGGGAAGGGATAATTGAAAGGGTTAATGATTTTTTTTTACACTTTCCTTATGCCATATTATAGCCCCCAGGGGGGGCTATAACATTGCATGTACTGATCTTTACCACTGATTGATGCATCTCCATAGGAATGCATTGATCAGTGTTTTCGGCGATTGATTGCTCAAGCCTGGATCTCATTCGGCGATCGGACTGCAGGAAGGAAGGTAAGAGACCTTCCTCCTGTGCTACAGCTGTTCGGGATGATTATACCACGGCGATCCCGACCAGCTCCCTGAGCTAGCCGGGCACTTTTACTTTCACTTTTAGCCGCGCGGCTCAGCTTTGAGCGCACGGCTAAAGGGTTAATAGCGCGCGGCACCGCGATCAGTCCCGCGCGCTATTAGAGGCGGGTCCCTGCTTCACTATGACGCCAGGCCCGCCGTGAAATGATGCGGGGTTACCGTGTAACCCCGCGTATATCACGGAAGTGTGACTAGGGGCGTAGGTTTATGCCCTTGGCCCTTAACAGGTTAAAGGGGTACTCCGGTGGAAAAACTTTTTTTTTTTTTTTTTTAAATGAACTGGTGCCAGAAGGTTAAACAGATTTGTAAATGACTTCTATAAAAAAAAAATCTTTGCCCTTCCAGTACTTATTAGCAGCTGTATGCTACAGAGGAAATCCTATTATTTTTTAATTTCTTTTTTGTCTTGTCCACAGTGCTCTCTGCTGACACCTCTGTCCGTGTCAGGAACTGTCCAGAGCAGGAGAGGTTTGCTATGGAGATTTTCTCCTGCTCTGGACAGTTTCTGATAGGGGCATCAGGTATCCGTGCTCCAATGGCTGTCTGGGCATGCTGGGAGTTGTAGTTCAGCAACAGCTGGGGGCACCCTGGTTTGGAAACACTGTTGTGTACATATACATTGCGCTTCCCAATGACGGACGCAGTGCCGGCTCTGCCAGGATGTCTCAATCAGAGCCGCCGGAAACGCAGAGCTGACCAGACGTTGCAATGTTTTGTCTGCGGGATTAACCGGTCAGGAGGGCGGCGGGATTAACACTCGGCAGGAGGCACCTACCATGTGTACGGATTAGTACGGGGCCCCTCCCCTACGTGTGTGTGTGTATATATAAATATCTATATATACATACTGGAGCTGCCTGCACTGATACACTGTAACAAACTATCAGCTGTTTACTTTAGAAGATTGTCTGTCCTGTTACATTGTAACAAACTGGACCAGCTATGGCTGTGAGGAGGGAGATCCCACCATGATGAGGTACCCTGCCCTTATGCCTCCCCCGAATCTGGTCCATGTGGGGCAGATGGCAGCTGCCCCCTCCCCCCATAATGCCTCTTGATAGGGGGCAATATCCTTACTGACTACGCCAAAACCCAAGGCCGCACAATTGTCATGGCTGCCGCCCTGTAATATCATTGAATCTTTAGTCATTCACCCCCAATAGGATGTGGGGTCCTGGAGGTCTGGGGGGCAGCAGCTGGGCTCGTAGTCATTGAGTTTGAGAAGAGAAATGAGCCATCTGCTGGGGCTGGAGCACAATGGAGCAGACAGCGGGCATGATGTGGGCGCTCAGAGGAGAGCAGGCGGGCACAGCCCTGTGGGGGTCACCGAGCAATCACTGCAACATCACTGTGTGCTCCAGCCCTGGCATAGGGCCAACAACAGAGAGATAGGAGGGACAGGACCACCACCAGGGATATAGGGAAAACCCAAAGATGCAGGCCAAAATAAGCATTAGGGGCCAGGATCAGAGATTGAGGGATAGAACCAGAGATAGGGGCACAACCAGAGAGATAGGGGCCATAACCAGAGATCAGGGCCAAAACCAGAGAGATAGGGGCCATCACCAGAGATCGGGGGCCAAAACCAGAGAGATAGGCGCCATAACCAGAGATCAGGGCCAAAACCAGAGAGATAGGGGATATAACCAGAGATCGGGGGCCAAAACCAGAGAGATAGGCGCCATAACCAGAGATTAGGGCCAAAACCAGAGAGATAGGGGCCATAACCAGAGATCGGGGCCAAAACCAGAGAGATAGGGGCCATAACTAGAGATCGGGGGCCCAAACCAGAGAGATAGGGGCCATAACCAGAGATCGGGGGCCAAACCAGAGAGATCAGGGGCCATAACCAGAGATCGGGGGCCAAAACCAGAGAGATCGGGGGTCATAACCAGAGATCGGGGGCCAAAACCAGAGAGATAGGGGCCATAACCAGAGATCGGGGGCCAAAACCAGAGAGATAGGGGCCATAACCAGAGATCGGGGGCTAAAAGCAGAGAGATTGGGGCCATAACCAGAGATCAGGGCCAAAACCAGAGAGATAGGGGCCATAACCAGAGATCGGGGGCCCAAACCAGAGAGATAGGGGCCATAACCAGAGATCAGGGCCAAACCAGAGAGATCGGGGGCCATAACCAGAGATCGGGGGCCAAAACCAGAGAGATCGGGGGCCATAACCAGAGATCGGGGGCCAAAACCA
The DNA here is from genome assembly GCF_029499605.1 of Hyla sarda. Classification (NCBI taxonomy): domain Eukaryota; kingdom Metazoa; phylum Chordata; class Amphibia; order Anura; family Hylidae; genus Hyla; species Hyla sarda. Next base: position 635,826 of record NW_026610686.1, read on the forward strand.
GAGAGATAGGGGCCATGACCAGAGATTGGGGGCCCAAACCTGAGAGATAGGGGCCATAACCAGAGATCGGGGGCCATAACCAGAGATCGGGGGCCAAAACCAGAGAGATTGGGGGCCATAACCAGAGATCGGGGGCCAAAACCAGAGAGATAGGGGCATTAACCAGAGATCAGGGGCCCAAACCAGAGAGATAGGGGCCATAACTAGAGATCGGGGGCCATAACCAGAGATCGGGGGCCAAAACCAGAGAGATTGGGGGCCATAACCAGAGATCGGGGGCCAAAACCAGAGAAATAGGGGTGTTCACCAGAGATCGGGGGCCAAAACCAGAGAGATCGGGGGCCATAACCAGAGATCGGGGGCCAAAACCAGAGAGATGGGGGCCATAACCAGAGATCGGAGGCCATAACCAGAGATTGGGGGCCAAAACCAGAGAGATCGGGGGCCATAACCAGAGATCGGGGGCCAAAACCAGAGAGATAGGGGCATTCACCAGAGATCGGGGGCCAAAACCAGAGAGATCGGGGGCCATAACCAGAGATCGGGGGCCAAAACCAGAGAGATGGGGGCCATAACCAGAGATCGGAGGCCAAAACCAGAGAGATCGGGGGCCAAAACCAGAGAGATAGGGGCCATAACCAGAGATCGGGGGCCAAAACCAGAGAGATCGGAGGCCAAAACGAGAGAGATCGGGGGCCATAACCAGAGATCGGGGGCCAAAACCAGAGAGATAGGGGCCATAACCAGAGATCGGGGGCCAAAACCAGAGAGATAGAGGCCATAACCAGAGAGATAGGGGCCATAACCAGAGATCAGGGGCCATAACCAGAGAGATAGGGGCCATAACCAGAGATCGGGGGCCAACACCAGAGAGATAGGGGCCATAACCAGAGATCGGGGGCCAAAACCAGAGAGATAGGGGCCATAACCAGAGATCGGGGGCCATAACCAGAGATCGGGGGCCAAAACCAGAGAGATTGGGGGCCATAACCAGAGATCGGGGGCCAAAACCAGAGAGATAGGGGCATTAACCAGAGATCGGGGGCCATAACCAGAGAGATCGGGGGCCATAACCAGAGATCGGGGGCCAAAACCAGAGAGATCGGGGGCCATAACCAGAGATCGGGGGCCAAAACCAGAGAGATAGAGGCCATAACCAGAGATTGGGGGCCCAAACCAGAGAGATAGGGGCCAAAACCAGAGAGATCGGGGGCCATAATCAGAGATCGGGGGCCAAAACCAGAGAGATAGGGGCATTCACCAGAGATCGGGGGCCAAAACCAGAGAGATCGGGGGCCATAACTAGAGATCGGGGGCCAAAACCAGAGAGATCGGGGGCCATAACCAGAGATCGGGGGCCAAAACCAGAGAGATAGGGGCCATAACCAGAGATCGGAGGCCAAAACCAGAGAGATCGGGGGCCAAAACCAGAGAGATAGGGGCCATGACCAGAGATCGGGGGCCAAAACCAGAGAGATTGGAGGCCAAAACGAGAGAGATCGGGGGCCATAACCAGAGATCGGGGCCAAAACCAGAGAGATCGGGGGCCATAACCAGAGATCTAGGGGCCATAACCAGAGATCGGGGGCCAAAACCAGAGAGATAGGGGCCATAACCAGAGATTGGGGGCCCAAACCAGAGAGATAGGGGCCATAACCAGAGATTGGGGGCCCAAACCAGAAAGATAGAGGCCATAACCAGAGGTTGGGGATAAAACCTGAGATATGAGTCAAAACAAGAGAATGGGGCCAAAATCAGAGATAGAGCCCAACACTAAATATAGAGGGCAAAACCAGGAAATGTTCTAACCTCCATGTTTCCTGAAGATTACACAGTAAATAAGACCGGAGCAAGGAGAAGGGCACTCTACACACTGTCCCACCTGACCAGCACTCTACACACTGTCCCACCTGACCAGCACTCTACACACTGTCCCACCTGACCAGCACTCTACACACTGTCCCTCCTGACCAGCACTCTACACACTGTCCCACCTGACCAGCACTCTACACACTGTCCCTCCTGACCAGCACTCTACACACTGTCCCACCTGACCAGCACTCTACACACTGTCCCTCCTGACCAGCACTCTACACACTGTCCCACCTGACCAGCATTCAACACACTGTCCCTCCTGACCAGCACTCTACACACTGTCCCTCCTGACCAGCACTCTACACACTGTCCCTCCTGACCAGCACTCTACACACTGTCCCTCCTGACCAGCACTCTACACACTGTCCCTCCTGACCAGCACTCTACACACTGTCCCTCCTGACCAGCACTCTACACACTGTCCCACCTGACCAGCACTCTACACACTGTCCCTCCTGATCAGCACTCTACACACTGTCCCACCTGACCAGCACTCTACACACTGTCCCTCCTGACCAGCACTCTACACACTGTCCCACCTGACCAGCACTCTACACACTGTCCCTCCTGACCAGCACTCTACACACTGTCCCTCCTGACAAGCACTCTACACACTGCCCCACCTGACCAGCACTCTACACACTGTCCCTCCTGACCAGCACTCTACACACTGTCCCACCTGACCAGCACTCTACACACTGTCCCACCTGACCAGCACTCTACACACTGTCCCTCCTGACCAGCACTCTACACACTGCCCCACCTGACCAGCACTCTACACACTGCCCCACCTGACCAGTACTCTACACACTGTCCCTCATGACCAGCACTCTACACACTGTCCCTCCTGACCAACACTTTACACACTGTCCCTCCTGACCAGCACTCTACACATTGTCCCTCCTGACCAGCACTCTACACACTGCCCCACCTGACCAGCACTCTACACACTGCCCCACCTGACCAACACTCTACACATTGTCCCTCCTGACCAGCACTCTACACACTGTCCCCCCTGACCAGCACTCTACACACCATCTAACTGTATTGTATGAACTGCACACTGTATACTGCACTCTACACACCATCTAACTGTATTGTATGAACTGCAAACTGTATACTGCACTCTACACACCATCCAACTGTACTGTATGATCTGCAAACTGTATACTGTACTCTACACACCATCTAACTGTATTGTATGAACTGCACACTGTATACTGCACTCTACACACCATCTAACTGTATTGTATGAACTGCACACTGTATACTGTACTCTACACACCATCTAACTGTATTGTATGAACTGCACACTGTATACTGCACCCTACACACCATCTATCTGTATTGTATGAACTGCACACTGTACATTGTACTCTACACACCATCTAACTGTATTGTATGAACTGCACACTGTATACTGTACTCTACACACCATCTAACTGTATTGTATGAACTGCACACTGTATACTGTTCTCTACACACCATCTATCTGTATTGTATGAACTGCACACTGTATACTGCACTCTACACACCATCTAACTGTATTGTATGAACTGCACACTGTATACTGTACTCTACACACATCTAACTGTATTGTATGAACTGCACACTGTATACTGTACTCTACACACCATCTAACTGTATTGTATGAACTGCACACTGTATACTGTACCCTACACACCATCTATCTGTATTGTATGAACTGCACACTGTACATTGTACTCTACACACCATCTAACTGTATTGTATGAACTGCACACTGTATACTGTTCTCTACACACCATCTATCTGTATTGTATGAACTGCACACTGTACATTGTACTCTACACACACCATCTAACTGTACTGTATGAACTTCACACTGTATACTGCACTCTACACACCATCTGACTGTATTGTATGAACTGCACACTGTATACTGCATTCTACACACCATCTAACTGTATTGTATGAACTGCACACTGTATACTGTACTCTACACACCATCTAACTGTATTGTATGAACTGCAAACTGTACACTGTACTCTACACACCATCTAACTGTATTGTATGAACTGCACACTGTATACTGTGCTCTACACACCATCTAACTGTATTGTATGAACTGCACACTGTATACTGTTCTCTACACACCATCTATCTGTATTATATGAACTGCACACTGTATACTGTACTCTACACACCATCTAACTGTATTGTATGAACTGCACACTGTATACTGCACTCTACACACCATCTGACTGTATTGTATGAACTGCACACTGTATACTGTACTCTACACACCATCTAACTGTATTGTATGAACTGTACACTTTATACTGTACTCTACACACCATCTAACTGTATTGTATGAACTGCACACTGTACACTGTACTCTACACACCATCTAACTGTATTGTATGAACTGCACACTGTACACTCTACTCTACACACCATCTAACTGTATTGTATGAACTGCACACTGTATACTGCATTCTACACACCATCTAACTGTATTGTATGAACTGCACACTGTATACTGTACTCTACACACCATCTAACTGTATTGTATGAACTGCACACTGTACATTGTACTCTACACACCATCTAACTGTATTGTATGAACTGCACACTGTATACTGTACTCTACACACCATCTAACTGTATTGTATGAACTGCACACTGTACACTGTACTCTACACACCATCTAACTGTATTGTATGAACTGCACACTGTATACTGCACTCTACACACCATCTAACTGTATTGTATGAACTGCACACTGTATACTGCACTCTACACACCATCTAACTGTATTGTATGAGCTGCACACTGTATACTGTACTCTACACACCATCTAACTGTATTGTATGAACTGCACACTGTATACTGTACTCTACACACCATCTAACTGTATTGTATGAACTGCACACTGTACACTGTACTCTACACACCATCTAACTGTATTGTATGAACTGCACACTGTATACTGCACTCTACACACCATCTAACTGTATTGTATGAACTGCACACTGTATACTGCACTCTACACACCATCTAACTGTATTGTATGAACTGCACACTGTACACTGTACTCTACACACCATCTAACTGTATTGTATGAACTGCACACTGTATACTGCACTCTACACACCATCTAACTGTATTGTATGAACTGCACACTGTATACTGTACCCTACACACCATCTATCTGTATTGTATGAACTGCACACTGTACACTGTACTCTACACACCATCTAACTGTATTGTATGAACTGCACACTGTATACTGCACTCTACACACCATCTAACTGTATTGTATGAACTGTACACTGTACATTGTACTCTACACACATCTAACTGTATTGTATGAACTGCACACTGTATACTGTACTCTACACACCATCTAACTGTATTGTATGAACTGCACACTGTACATTGTACTCTACACACATCTAACTGTATTGTATGAACTGCACACTGTATACTGTACTCTACACACCATCTAACTGTATTGTATGAACTGCACACTGTATACTGCACTCTACACACCATCTAACTGTATTGTATGAACTGCACACTGTACATTGTACTCTACACACATCTAACTGTATTGTATGAACTGTATACTGTACTCTACACACCATCTAACTGTATTGTATGAACTGCACACTGTATACTGCACTCTACACACCATCTAACTGTATTGTATGAACTGCACACTGTATACTGTACTCTACACACCATCTAACTGTATTGTATGAACTGCACACTGTATACTGCACTCTACACACATCTAACTGTATTGTATGAACTGCACACTGTATACTGTACTCTACACACCATCTAACTGTATTGTATGAACTGCACACTGTACATTGTACTCTACACACCATCTAACTGTATTGTATGAACTGCACACTGTATACTGCACTCTACACACATCTAACTGTATTGTATGAACTGCACACTGTATACTGTACTCTACACACCATCTAACTGTATTGTATGAACTGCACACTGTATACTGTACCCTACACACCATCTATCTGTATTGTAGGAACTGCACACTGTACACTGTACTCTACACACCATCTAACTGTATTGTATGAACTGCACACTGTACACTGCACTCTACACACCATCTAACTGTATTGTATGAACTGCACACTGTATACTGCACTCTACACACCATCTAACTGTATTGTATGAACTGCACACTGTACATTGTACTCTACACACCATCTAACTGTATTGTATGAACTGCACACTGTATACTGCATTCTACACACCATCTAACTGTATTGTATGAACTGCACACTGTATACTGCATTCTACACACCATCTAACTGTATTGTATGAACTGCACACTGTATACTGCACTCTACACACCATCTAACTGTATTGTATGAACTGCACACTGTACATTGTACTCTACACACCATCTAACTGTATTGTATGAACTGCACACTGTATACTGCATTCTACACACCATCTAACTGTATTGTATGAACTGCACACTGTATACTGCACTCTACACACCATCTAACTGTATTGTATGAACTGCACACTGTACATTGTACTCTACACACATCTAACTGTATTGTATGAACTGCACACTGTACACTGCACTCTACACACCATCTAACTGTATTGTATGAACTGCACACTGTATACTGCACTCTACACACCATCTAACTGTATTGTATGAACTGCACACTGTACATTGTACTCTACACACATCTAACTGTATTGTATGAACTGCACACTGTATACTGCACTCTACACACCATCTAACTGTATTGTATGAACTGCACACTGTACATTGTACTCTACACACATCTAACTGTATTGTATGAACTGCACACTGTATACTGCACTCTACACACCATCTAACTGTATTGTATGAACTGCACACTGTACATTGTACTCTACACACACCATCTAACTGTATTGTATGAACTGCACACTGTATGGCCGCCATGTGTGTCCCCTGTATACTGCACGGTGACTGTCTACTGGAATACAACTTTCTACAGGCTATTGGATTGTACATAAGGGAATGAGGATGCTGAGCCCCAGAGGAGACAGCGAGCAGTGTAAACCAATGTGTGTACAGCACTGCGGTATATGCCAGCGCTATAGAAATGAAGAACATAAGAATGAATTACATTACATAAAATACTGGGGGATTGTCGTGATCCTGAGAGCAAGAGACCCAAACACTGCACCCAAACTACACACTGTTACCTATCACTTCACTGCACCCTGCATACTACACTTCACACACTGCACTCCACCCTGAGCACTCTCCATACTGCACTCCACCCTGAGCACTCTCCATACTGCACTCCACCCTAAGCACTCTCCAAACTGCACTCCACCCTGAGCACTCTCCATACTGCACTCCACCCTGAGCACTCTCCAAACTGCACTCCACCCTGAGCACTCTCCATACTGCACTCCACCCTGAGCACTCTCCATACTGAACTCCACCCTAAGCACTCTCCACACTGCACTCCACCCTGAGCACTCTCCATACTGCACTCCACCATGAGCACTCTCCATACTGCACTCTAACATGAGCACTTTCCATACTGTACTCTCCATTTTGCACTGAGCACTATCCATACTGCACTCTACCCTGGGCACTCTCCATACTGCACTCTACCCTGAGCACTCTCCATACTGCACTCTACCCTGAGCACTCTCCATCCTGCACTCCACCCTGAGCACTCTCCATACTGCACTCCACTCTGAGCACTCTCCATACTGCACTCCACTCTGAGCACTCTCCATACTGGACTCTACCCTGAGCACTCTCCATACTGAACTCTACCCTGAGCACTCTCCATACTGCACTCCACCCTGAGAACTCTCTATACTGCACTCTACCCTGAGCTCTCTCTATACTGCACTCTACCCTGAGCACTCTCCATACTGCACTCTACCCTGATCACTCTCCATACTGCACTCTACCCTGAGCACTCTCCATACTGTACTCCACCCTTAGCACTCTCCATACTGAACTCTGCCCTGAGCACTCTCCATACTGCACTCTACCCTGAGAACTCTTTATACTGCACTCTACCCTGAGCGCTCTCCATACTGCACTCTACCCTGATCACTCTCCATACTGCACTCTACACTGAGCACTCTCCATACTGTACTCTCTACTAAGCACTCTCTACTGAGCATTCTCCATTCTGTACTCTCCATACTGCACTCTACCCTGTGCACTCTCCATACTGCACTCCACCCTGAGAACTCTCTATACTGCACTCCACCCTGAATACTCTCTATATTGCACTCTACCCTGAGAACTCTCTATACTGCACTCTACCCTGAGAACTCTCTATACTGCACTCTACTCTGAGAACTCTCTAGACTGCACTCTACCCAGAAAACTCTCTATACTGCACTCTACCCTGAGAACTCTCTATACTGCACTCTACCTTGAGCACTCTCCATACTGCACTCTACCCTGAGCACTCTCCATACTGCACTCTACCATGAGAACTCTCCATACTGTACTCTCCACTTAGCACTCTCTACTGAGCATTCTCCATTCTGTACTCTCCATATTGCACTGAGCACTCTCCATACTGCCCTCTACCCTGAGCACTTTCCATACCGCACGCTACCCTGGGCACTCCCCATACTGCACACTACCCTGAGCACTCCCCATACTGCACTCTACCCTAGGCACTCCCCATACTGCACTCTACCCTGAGCACTCCCAATACTGCACTCTACCCTGAGCACTCCCCATACTGCACTCTACCCTAGGCACTCCCCATACTGCACTCTACCCTAGGCACTCCCCATACTGCACTCTACCCTGAGCACTCTCAATACCGAACTCTACCCTGGGCACTCTCCATACTGCACTCTACCCTGGAAGCTCTCCATACTGCACTCTACCCTGAGCACTCTCCAAACTGAACCCTACCCTGAGCACTCTCCAAACTGAACCCTACCCTGAGCACTCTCCATACTGCACTCTACCCTGAGCACTCCCCATACTGCACTCTACCCTGAGCACTCCCCATACTGCACTCTACCCTGAGCACTCCCCATACTGCACTCTACCCTAGGCACTCCCCATACTGCACTCTACCCTGAGCACTCTCAATACCGAACTCTACCCTGGGCACTCTCCATACTGCACTCTACCCTGGGCACTCCCCATACTGCACTCTACCCTGAGAACTCTCCAAACTTAACCCTACCCTGAGCACTCTCCAAACTGAACCCTACCCTGAGCACTCTCCATACTGCACTCTACCCTGAGCACCCCCATACTGCACTCTACCCTGAGCACTCTCCATTCTGCACTCTACCCTGAGCACTCTCATTACCGCACTCTACCCTGGGCACTCTCCAAACTGCACTCTACCCTGAGCACTCTCATTACCACACTCTACCCTGGACACTCTCCATACTGCACTCTACCCTGAGCACTCTCCATACTGCACTCTACCCTAGGCACTCCCCATACTGCACTCTACCCTGAGCACTCTCATTACCGCACTCTACCCTGGGCACTCTCCATACTGCACTCTACCCTGTGCTCTCTCCATACTGCAATCTCCGCTAAGCATTCTCTACTGAGCATTCTCCATACTGTACTCTCCATATTGCACTGAGCCCCCAGGAGTCTGTCAGAGACTTTTCCTCAAGAATTGCCTATTTTCTGCAGGACTTTAAAATGAACGGCAAAGAGCTCCATAGATTGCGGGCAGATCTGAAAAGCGCTCGAGTGCGGGCAAACGCCATGTCCGGGAGAAAGCGAGCAGAGGCCAATAAGGACATTAGAAAGATAAAGTCCGAAATTAACGTGATTGAAAAGAAACTGATGGACATCCAGACCAACAGCGAAAAACTAAGTAACCAGGAGAGGTCTGAGGAGATGAAGGGATTAAGTGACCCCATGGCTGGAGCTGAGGAGGATGGTGACCCCACTATGACCCAGGATCCATCACAGAGGTCTCAGAGCGGGATCTGCCCCGGACAAGCACCTCCAGCCTCAGCGCCAGGATCGGGGAGGAGCTCGGAGGAGGACAGCAGTGACCCCGGGGGGGGGACTCATGGCGGTCATCAGGGAGATCGAGTCTCCGGTACAGTTGGAGCGATTTACGTTTGGTGAAGACCCTGTACCGGATGAGGACGAGAAAGAGGAAAAGTGACAAGAAAAGGGGTGAGTCAATGTCATTTTCTTATGTCCCCCTTTCCCCAGCTCCACCTAGTCAGGGCCCTGCGGAGGGTTCTGTGCAGGGGAAGAGCAGTGGGTAGAGTATGGAGGTTCCTACAGGAGAGTCATGTGACACTGTTTCAGCTTGTAGTAGCGGTAAGAGTGTCGTGGCGTTTTCGGCTATGAAGCCGGACATGTTTGGTGAGGTCCGCAGCCCAGCGGGAGGCCGCTTTTCTTTAGCACCGGGCCAGGGCAAGACGGGCAGGGGTTCATTTTCTGCTGTCGGGGTTCCCGCCTGCAGGGGCTTCTCGAGGGGGAACCTCATCTGCAGTTGGGGCAGGTGGCACCTCGACAGGGGTAATAAAACCGGCCAAGGCTGGACTGGCGATAGCGGCTGCTAAAGCTATTGAAAATATAAAGGGGACTGTCCTAAAACCAGTGGGGACAGGAGGTTCTATGGACAATATTATAAAAACTGTTTCTGGACGGCCTCCGGTCCCAAAATACTTTCCTGTGCCGGTGAAGTAGAGGGGGTTCTGTTATTGCGGCGGAACAAGACTGGTCAGGATCATCCAAGGACGCCGAGGTCACAACTGTACATATTGTAAATACTGTACATACGGGGGATCTGTCTGTGGGGTCTGGTCCAGGACTGAATGGAGGTGTGAATGGGGGAGAGGGAGTGAGGGAGGATGGGAAGGATGATGAGAGGATGGAGGGAGAAGATGCAAGTGTGAGAGGGGGAGAGAGTATGGATTCTGTGGGGAGTGAAAGGGATGCTGGGGGGTTGGTCCATCAGAGGTGCCCAACAGGAGTTATGCCAGCAATGCTGCCGGGTCACGTAGGCCACATGAGAATCCTGCACCCTCTGGTCCTGGGCATAGTGACCTTCAGAGACGCTTTCTGGAGGCCTTGCGGAGGGGGGATAAGTCTATCACTGTAGACGGTAGATAGGTAGAAGTGTCCTTTTGGATAGAGAGTCACGGCCTCGGCGCCTTTCCGAGAGCAAAGGAGAGGAGAAGAGTCATGGTCACTCCCCACAGCCGGGTCTGGGGTCCCCAGGAGGAATGTGGTCCGTCTTAGGTGGAGGGGCAATGATACTTGTCCAAACAGGACAAAGGTGGTAGAGCTCAGTGGCGTAGCTATAGAGGTCGCAAAGGTCGCCACCGCGACCGGGCCCCTTACCACAGGTGGCCCGCAGGGCCCCCCTGCCACTATACTATACTATTGCCACACTTAGGGCCCTCAGGCAAAGCCCGAGATCCTGGGCCTGAAGGGGAGGCTTGTCGCCGCGGATGCTGCGGCAGCGGCGCTGCCAGTACCAGGCGCGGCTCTAGCCTCAACCCTCCCCCCCTTCCCCCTTCTACCACAACCCCTAAGCACACCTAATGTTGCCGAGACGTACACCCCCCTCCTCCCCTCACCATATGCAGACACCCTCCTAATGCCTGCATCAACGGCCTACGAGTGATCGCAGAGGAGGGACCGGATCACCAGCAGGTCGCTTCGCAGAACTTCATGGCGGCCACAGGTGAGTGAGGAGGGGCTAATTTAATTTGGGGTCCGGTGGAGCGGCGCGGGTGGCCAGGTGGTCGGGTTGCTGGGGCTTAATTTTGTGTCTGAAGGGGGGGAGTGGGGTGGTAGTCGGTGTTAATGTCGGGTCCGGAGGGGAGGGGGGACTGGGGGGGTACGTGTTGATTTCAGGTCCGGAGGCAGAGAGTATGTATGATGTGTGTATGGTGTATGTATGATGTGTGTGTGTACTGTATGTATGATGTATGTATGATGTGTGTGTATGTACTGTATGTATGGTGTGTGTATGATGTGTGTGTATGTACTGTATGTATGGTGTGTGTATGATGTGTGTGTATGTATGATGCGTGTGTATGTATGGTGTGTGTATGATGTGTGTATGTATGGTGTGTGTATGATGTGTGTGTATGTACTTACTGTATGTATGGTGTGTGTATGATGTGTGTGTATGTACTTACTGTATGTATGGTGTGTGTATGATGTGTGTGTATGTACTTACTGTATGTATGGTGTGTGTATGATGTGTGTGTATGTACTTACTGTATGTATGGTGTGTGTATGATGTGTGTATGTACTTACTGTATGTATGGTGTGTGTATGATGTGTGTGTATGTACTTACTGTATGTATGGTGTGTGTGTATGTACTGTATGTATGGTGTGTGTATGATGTGTGTGTATATACTGTATGTATGGTGTATGTATGATGTGTGTGTATGTACTGTATGTATGGTGTATGAATGATGTGTGTGTATGAATGATGTGTGTAAGCAACATGTATGTATGTATGATGTGTGGAGATGTATTATGCGAGGGGATCTGGAGGTGTATATGATGTGTTCATGTATGATGGGTGTATGTATGATGTGTATGTATGATGTGTGTGTATGCATTATGCATGTAGGGGGGGTGGCGTGTGTATATATGATGTGTGTGTGTGTATGTACTGTATGTAAGATGTATGAATGATGTGTGTATGTACTGTATGTATGATGAATGAGTGATGTGTGTGTATGAATGGTGTGTGTATGAATGATAGATGTGTGTAAGCAAGATGTATGTATGATGTGTGTAGATGTATTATGCTGGGAGATCTGTAGGCGACAGGTGTATGTGTTTATGTATAATGTATGTGTGCGTATGATGTGCGTGTATATGTATGTATTATGCCTGTGTGTGTGTTGGAGGGGGGGGGGGGGGGGCTGGCGCTTGGTCTAGAGAGGGGGGAAGAGGAGCATGTAGGAGGACTTATGGGTCTGGGAGGAAAGGGGGGTTGGAACAGAGGAGCCAGGAGGAGGACAGAGGGGTCTGGAGGAGGACAGGTGTGATTCAGCTAAACTGAGAAGAAACAGTATGTAACAGTATTAGTATTATTATTATGGAGGGATTATTATATTTGGAAGGTAGTGTGTGGCAGGGTTATATGGTACAGCGTATTACATGGTTATTTTAGAGGGTTTATATTCATGGGCACAGTGTGTGGAAGTATAATATTCAGAGGTACAGTGGTTGGCAGTATTATGTTCATGGGCACCGTGTGGCAGTGTTATATTAAGAGGGTAAGGTGTGTAGTAGTATTATATTCAGAGGGTACATTGTGTGGTAGTATTATATTCAGAGAGTACATTGTGTGGCAGTATTATATTCAGGGGTGCCGTGTGTGTCAGGATTGTATTCAAAGGGAACAGTATGTGGCAGTATTATATTCAGAGAGCACAGTAGGTGGCAGGATTATATTCAGGGGTAACAGTGGGTGGCAATATTTTATTCAGGGGGAACAGGAGGTGGCAATTTTATATTCAGGGGGAACAGTAGGTGGCAGTATTATATTCAGGGCTACAGTAGGTGGCAGTATTATATTCAGGGGGTACAGTAGGTGGCAGTACTATATGCAGGAGGTACAGTGTATTGTAGTTTTATATTCAGGGGATACAGTGTGTGGAAGTATTATATTCAGGGGATACAGTGTGTGGCAGTATTATATTCAGGGGACACAGTGTGTGACAGTATTATATCCAGGGGGTACAGTGGGTGGCAGTATTATATGCAGGAGGTACAGTGTGTGGCAGTATTATATTCAGGGGATACAGTGTGTGGCAGTATTATATTCAGGGGAACAGTGTGTGGCAGTATTATATTCACGGGGTACAGTGGGTGGCAGTATTATATGCAGGAGGTACAGTGTGTGGCAGTATTATATTCAGGGGATACAGTGTGTGGCAGTATTATATTCAGGGGAACAGTGTGTGGCAGTATTATATTCACGGGGTACAGAAGTGGCAGTATTATATTCAGGGGGTACAGTGGGTGGCAGTATTATATGCAGGAGGTACAGTAGGTGGTAGTATTATATTCAGGGGGTACAGTAGATGGCAGTATTATATTCAGGGGGTACAGTAGGTGGTAGTATTATATTCAAGGAGTACAGTGGGTGGTACTTTTATAATCAGGGCATACAGTGTGTGGCAGTATTATATTCAGGGGGTACAGCATTTAGCAGAATAATAATGATTATTGTCTTCATACAGAGGATGAGGATCTACTGGCAAAGTGAGAACCTATGATGTCCGGGCGTCAGACTCTGCAGAGAAGATGGAGCTGGAAGACGTCCTGACGTCTGAACCAGATGGAGAAGAAAAGAAAAGACAACAGAGAAGACGTCACTCAGGTCACTGATATCATTGTGTTTTCTCCTGACTGTCCCATCAGAGCTGTAGTCACTTGTTAGTTCTGCAGTGATGATATCTGACAATGTAGCCTAATCTGTGGCTCTCCAGCTATTGCAAAACTACAACTCCTTTAATGCCTGAGGCTCTCCAGACATGATGGGAGTTATAGCTTTATAACAGCTGGAGAGCAACTGGAACCAAGGTGATAGGTGGGGGTCCCAACAGTTGGACCCCCACTAGAAAAATGGGCTGCTTATTCTTAAATGCCTGGGCCTATGTTTTGTCTGTCCGGCCCTGCCTGTTAGTCACTTATATAGTTGTGTATTCTCTTGACTGTGTCCCATCAGTGCTGAAGTCACTAATATCTTTGAGTAAGGGGTCGCCCGGGATTGGGGAAGCGGGTCGTCATGTGATAGGGGGACCCTGGGCAAATTTTTGCACCGGGGCTCTGTGGTTTCTAGCCAAGCCCCTGGTAGAGCTCCTCCTCAAGATGGATTTCAGGGCAGGTGACATCTTTGCCCTGATACATCCTCATGATACCCCATTTTTCGATGTCAGTTTCGTCCGGGCTAAAGGGCTCGAGCTCTTTTGGTCTCGGTACGAGCTGGCAAAGATAGAACCCGAGTGGCGAGATTTTGCTGTCCAGGCAATTTCTCGCCAGAATAACATCAAGAAAGTGACGGTATTAACATGTAACGAATCTCTTTCTTGCATAGATATCATGACCTGGATTGGGCGTTATGGAGAGGTGGTCAGCATTCCCCAGAAGAACAGGGATGAATTGGGTACCTGGTCGGGGGCCTGGACCTTCATGGTCGGGTTGAAGGTTTCAGGTAATTCTGTCACCCACATTCCCTCCTCCACTTTTCTGGGGAGGGACAGGATCCTGGTTTTCTACCAGGGACAGCCGAAGGTCTGCCATAGGTGCGGTGACCCGACACACTTCAGCGCACAATGTAGGGTCCAGAAGTGCGTGTTGTGTGGAGGGTTAGGACATCTCGCCGCAACCTGTGGGGACATTCGTTGTCACCTGTGTGGTGACCTTGGTCACCCCTTCAGCTGCCCGGGCTCTTTTGCCAATGCGGTCGAATCTCCAGCTGGGGTTAGCCGAGATGCTGACTCCACTGGAGAGGGTACCGGCGGAGGCGGGGAGACTACTGGTCCAAGGAAGAAAAAAATGACACCTTCTAGGCTGAGGCGTTTGGAGGCACGCCAAAGGGAAAGGGAGGGGGCTCCTCAGGTGGCAGCTGAGGTAGCTTTACCTGACCCTGAGATGGTGGATTCTGCTGAGGACCTGAGGGATGGTGAGCTGGAGGAGGAGGCCAGGAGACTGGATACAGAGGAGGAGGAGAAAAGGGCCACCACTACTACCTCCTCCAGGAGAGAGTATGGATGAGAAGAGCAAAGAGTGGCTAAAGAATAAGAGGAAATCGGGTGCCAGAAAAAAGAGGGTGAAGAAGAGCAAGAAGAAGGTTTCCTCTACTTTGGAGTGGGATCATTCAGTCCCCCTCACCCTTGTCCAGGTACCAGCGGAAGGATCTACCGGCTCCCCTCTAGTAGATAGCCCTAACCGGTACCAAGTCCTCAGGAATGACATCTCCTCCTCAGATGAGGAGGCCGGGGACGAGGTGCCGGTGTCCGAAGTGAGGCCTTCGGGAAGTGTCAAGCCTTCTTCTCTGGTAACGGGGGGGGGGGGGGGGGGCTGACCCAGGAGGTGCAGGAGGTGACCTCTGGAAAAGAGGGAAACACTGTAAAAATATGGATATGTCTGTGTGCTTAAAAAGGTGGAATGTGGGGAAATCGGATGAGTACACTCAGGGTAAGTGAGGGGGAGGGAAGAAGAGGGCTGTCTAGCTTGATCACACATGATGGCGGCACCCTCCCCATTGACACTGGTGAATATTAATGTCGCCAGCATAAAGTCAGATGCGGCAAGATTTGCGGCCTTTGATTTTCTCGGTCGAATTGAGGCCGACATTTTATTTCTGCCTGAGACCAGGTTAACAGATCTAACCGCTATCCATAAGGCGAAGCGTGAGTGGCGCCATGGGCCCTCTCACTGGTCTCTTGCGGCTGAGCCGTATAGCGGGGTGGCGGTTCTTTTTAAAACTGCTCAGGTAGAATGCAGACGTGTAATCAAGCTAGAAATGGGGAGATGTCTGGTATTAGACGTCCTCATGAATGGACAAGAGCTCCGCCTTATAAACATCTATGGTCCACAGACTAGGTGGGACCGGAAAAGTCTCTTTATGAGGATTAGGCCCCTACTTTTTACTAGCCGGCACGTCATCTTTGGAGGAGATTTTAATACTTTCACAAGGTCTCGTGATAGGGGAGGCTCCAGGGATCGGCTAGATTACGATAGCGTCGCCTTGAATAGAATAGCTAGTGAGTCTCGCCTGGTGGATGTCCACATCCGGCACACCCCAGGTCACAGCGGGTTCACTTACTTTAGAGGTAGAGAGATTAGGTCTAGGATAGATAGTTTTTTTTTTAAGGAGTCTGTCTCTTCACCTTTACAGGTTGTTGAGGTGGAGTTCTCCGACCACTGTTTGATTATGTTTTTTTTGAATGTTTCAGAGACCCCCAGGATGGGAAAGGGGTTGTGGAAGGCTTCCCCTCTCTCCTGGAAGTCAAGGCGATGAGACGGTCCTTTGAGGAGTTTCTGCAGAGCCAGGTACCATTACTGGACTTATACAGCACTAAGTCAGAGTGGTGGGAGATGTTCAAAAATCGGGCGGCGAGATTCTTACACCAGACTGCGAACCTTAGGAGTCTGAATAGGGATCGTCGCTATCAGGCACTAAGGAGGAAACTTGAGGTTCTGGTCTCGACTGGAGGTGACTGAGAGGAAATCTCCAGAGTGAAATCTTTGCTAAAGAAGTGCCAGTATGATAGACACGCATCTTTGGTTTTCGAGAGGGATTTCGGGAAGTACGGCTCACCCGACCCTTCCCGGAGCTGTAAGATGTCAGTGGATTGTAAGATCGTGACCGGCCTGGTCGATAGTACAGGATCTCTGAACAAGTCCAGATCAGGGATCCTAGAGGTCGTCAGAGCCTTTTACTCGCACCTCTTGGGGAAGAGGGATCTAGATCAGGGCAGGATGTCGGCTTTCCTGGCTGATGCCATTCCTCAGTCAGGAGTAGACCCCTCTCTTAATGTTTTGACAGAGAAGATCAGAGAAGAGGAAGTGAAGCTGGCGATTGAGAGGCTTGCGCTCAAAAAGTCACCAGGGCCGGATGGCTTAACATCCGAGTTTTATAAGACCTTTAAGGACACTTTGGTTCCCCCCTTGACTGAAGTAATAAATGAGTGTCTATCCTCGGGCACTCTGCCGAAGTCAATGAGGAGGTCGGCTCTGATCATCCTGTCAAAGGGTAATGACTCGTCCCACATTGAGAATTGGCGTCCCATAGCGCTTCTCAATGTGGACAGAAAGATCCTGGCAAAAGTGCTCTTCAACAGGTTGGTGAAATTTGCACCCCAGCTCCTTTCGGGGTCCCAGCACTGCTCTGTTCCAGGTCGTAGCACTTTAAGTGCGGTGCTGGGTGTCCGCGAGGCCGTGGAGCAGGGTCGGGCTGGTCACTGGAAGGGGTTTCTGCTGTCCTTGGACCAAGCAAAGGCTTTTGATCGAGTTGATCATGAGTATCTCTGGTCCACTCTTTTGAAATACGGTCTGCCGGGGGGGGGGGGGGGTTTGTGGATTGGCTGAGAACATTGTATGCAGGGGCTGAGACTTTTCCATTGGTAAACGGTTGGGTGGGCCGTCCTTTTGGGGTGGAGTCTGGTGTGCGTCAAGGCTGTCTGTAAAGCCCTTTGCTTTATGTGTTCGCGATCGACCCCTTCATTCGAAGGATCTATCGGGGACCATTGGCGAGGATGAGGATGGACCTGGCGGGGCTGGATTCTGCCTTAAGGGTAGTGGCATATGCTGATGACGTCTCCATTTTTGTCTCTTCGCAAGGAGAGGCGGAGTGGGTGATGTCGGAGGTGGATTGCTACTCGGAGGCATCCGGGTCTAAGATCAACTGGGACAAGTGCAAAAGTCTTTGGTTGGGAGGTGGAGACCCTGAGTTTTGTCTCCCGGACACCCTCCCTGTGCCCCAGGAATCTGCAAAAATTCTGGGCATCGAATTTGGTCCCGGGGATTACCCCACACGAAATTGGGAAAGCAGACTGGAAGATGTCTCCAAAAGAGTGGAACAGTGGAAAGGTTGGTCTTTTACCTTTAGGGAAAGGATCTTCTTCATCAGGTCCTACTTGCTCCTGTTGTTAATCTATCTGGGCAGTGTCAGCCTATTGCCAGAACCCCTCTGGAGCCGGGTCTACAGTCTGTTCTTCCTAATGTTGTGGGGGAATAAACTGAACCTAGTTAAGAGGGAGGTGACTTACCACACGAGGAGACTAGGCGGGTTGGGTATGGTCAACCCGGTGGTATTCCTAGTGAATTTTTAAAGACCAATATATCAAACCTCTGGACAGAGAGGGCTCCTCCGTGGGTAGTCTCTTGCAGAAGATGGTTTCAGCCTTTCTTCCAGGAATGGAAGAGAGGCGGTCAAGTGAAGGATCTTCACACGTCACACGGGCATCTCCCGACTTATGTTGCACTGGTTCTGAAGGTCATCAGGAGGTGGGGGCTGGGGATGTGGGAGGTAAGAACTCTGCTGAGGAAAATCCTCGATAACAGGGTCTTGCTGAGCCATTTCCAGAAACCACTGGCCCTCAAGGATTGCCCAGGTCGGGATCAAGGGATTGGGTTGCTTCTTTTAAATTCACCTAGGATCCCCTTGAAGTATTGGGACTTGGCCTGGCGAGGCTTCCATGGTAAGCTATATGTAAGGGGCAATCTGAAGTACAGGAACTCCGATGAAAAGGGTTGTCCCTGGGAGGAGTGTGGGGGTGTGCTGGAGGACATGGGCCACTTCCTGCTTCAGTGCCCTTTTAATATAGAGGTATATCAAAGGGTGGGAGCTTCCATCGGCTGGCTGCCCTCAAAGATCTCGGTGTCCGGGACCGGTGCACTTCATTTATAGTCAGCGCAGTGGTCAGGTATCACACGTGGCAAGCGAGGTGTTTAGTGTCGACGAGACAGAAAATCCTCCCCGTGGATGAGGTTTGTAGGAACACGCTCGGTGACCTGGTGAAGGTTCGTTCTTTGGAGTATGAAAAGTTTGGTGCATTTAGTGCCTCTACCCTGTGGAGGGGGTTCTCCTTTAAAGTGCCCTAACCTAGTAATCTCCTCCCTGGTGATGGGCTGAAGCTGTCACCAGACATTTTTGTTTTGATAAAGACGAAAAGATGTAGGCGGCTACAGACATCGAACCGGAGCCCTGAGGGGTTGGTGTTATGGTGTAGGGATTGTATATTGTATAAAGGTTGTATATATGTGTAGGAGTTGTGTATATATGTATAGGGACTGTACATATATAATGAATAAGGTTATATTATTTGAGGTATATTTTTGTGTATATTTTTGTGTAGGTTATAGGAAAGGTGGGGGATATTTATAAGTAAATTCTTATATATTGTTTTTTTTGTGTGTGTTTATTATTTAGTGTATGGATATGTGTAGGTGTATATGTGTGTATATATACTTATATATGTATATTATTGATTAGATTTTTGTGCATATATTATATAAAAAATAAAAATAAAAAACATTTCTTTTGTATAGGTACGTGTGGTGTATAAAGTTATATAGAATGTGGTGTATATAGTTATATAGGCATGTCATGTATATAGTTATATAGGTTGGCGGTGTGTGTGTATATAGGTATGTAGTGTGTATATATAGGTATGGAGTGTGTGTTGTCCTGGACCAGAAGGGATTTTTGTTTGTGATATTATTTGTTATGCATTAGGTTTATGTTATGTTTGATTATCATTGTTATGGTTGTTATGTTTGGTTTATGTTTTGTATTTCTTTTTATATAAAATAAAAGAGTTCTTCAGTATCTGCTCTTATTCTGTATATATACACTGCACAGTACCACTTCTCCTGTATGTATATATATATATATATATATATATATATATATATACACACTGCACAGTACCACTTCTCCTGTATATATATATATATATATATATATATATATATATATATATACACTGCACAGTACCACTTCTCCTGTATATATATATATATATATATATATATATATATATATACACTGCACAGTACCACTTCTCCTGTCCTGTATACTGGGTGTAATCTTCAGTATCTGCTCTTATTCTGTATATATACACTGCACAGTACCACTTCTCCTGTGTATATATATATATATATATATATATACACTGCACAGTACCACTTCTCCTGTCCTGTATACTGGGTGTAATCTTCAGTATCTGCTCTTATTCTGTATATATACACTGCACAGTACCACTTCTCCTGTATATATATATATATATATACACTGCACAGTACCACTTCTCCTGTCCTATATACTGGGTGTAATCTTCAGTATCTGCTCTTATTGAGGGACATTTATCAATCTTTGCTTATGGATTCTTTTTTTTAGTAATTTTTTCCTTACTTTTTTTTTGCTTATGTGACTTATTTATCATCCGGTTTCATCCTGTTGATAATTTTCTTTCACGTCAGCAATTTTTTCTATTTTACTTTGGTTGTAGCTTTTTCTGCTCCATGTTTGAGCTGGAGTAAATTTAGTCAATTTTTAACCCTGTTGCGACTTTTTTTTTTTGCGCAGTTGCGACTGTCGCAGTTAATAAATACCTGACTACCCGTAATCCATTTTAAAATTATTACTACGTAGTTAATTTTTGGAAAACTTGCTTTTCTCGCTTTCCAGTCAAAATGTTGCACGAAAAATCGCGTAGTCGCAGTTGCGACAATTTTGCGACAATTATAGTAAAGAAAACCTGACTAAACCGTTGATAAATGTCCATAATTCTGTATATATATATATATATATACACTGCACAGTACCACTTCTCCTATCCTGTATACTGGGTGTAATCTTAAGTATCTGCTCTTATTCTGTATAGATATATATATATATATATATATATATATATATATATGTCAGGATTCGGCAGGCTGGAGGTGGATCCTCTGTGCCAGAGAGGGATTGGCGTGGACCGTGTCGGTGGACCGGTTCTAAGTTGCTACTGGTTTTCACCAGAGCCTGCCGCAAAGCGGGATGGTCTTGCAGCGGCGGTAGCAACCAGGTCGTATCCACCGGCAACGGCTCAACCTCGCTGACTGCTGAGATAAGCGCGGTAGAAGGGATTAGACAAGAGCAAGGTCGGAACGTAGCAGAAGGTCAGGGCAGGCAGCAAGGATCGTAGTCAGGGGCAACGGCAAGAGGTCTGGAACACAGGCTAGGAACACACAAGGAAACGCTTTCACTGGCACAAGGGCAACAAGATCCGGCAAGGAAGTGCAGGGGAAGTGAGGTTATATAGGGAAGTGCACAGGTGAACACACTATTTAAAAACCATGCGCCAATCAGTGGCGCACCGGCCCTTTAAATCGCAAAGAACCGGCGCGCGCGTGCCCTAGGGAGCGGGGCCGCGCGCGCCGGGACAGCACAGACGGGGAGCAAGTCTGGTAAGCGGGTCGGGATGCGCACCGCAAGCGGGCGCGTCCCGCATCGCGAATCGCATCCCGGCTAGGGACATTATCGCAGCGCACCCGGTCAGCGGGTCTGACCGGGGCGCTGCGAACAGGAGAACGCTGTGAGCGCTCTGGGGAGGAGCGGGGACCCGGAGTGCTCGGCGTAACAGTTCCCCCCCCCCTTGGGTCTCCCCCTCTTTTTAGAACCTGAAAATTTGTAGATAAGGTCCTTGTCAAGGATGTTATCCTCGGGTACCCATGAACTCTCCTCCGGGCCGCAATTCTCCCAATCTACAAGAATTTTTTTTTTTACCTCTGACCGTCTTGGATGCAAGAATTTCTTTAACCGAGAAGATGTCTGAGGACCCGGAGACAGGAGTAGGAGCGACAACCTTGGGAGAGAAGCGGTTAAGGATGAGTGGTTTAAGGAGAGAGACATGAAAAGCATTAGGAATACGGAGAGAAGGGGAAGGAGTTTGTAGGAGACAGGGTTGATTTGGCACTTGATTTTAAAAGGTCCAAGATAACGTGGTCCCAGTTTATAACTGGGGACACGGAAGCGGATATACTTGGCGGAGAGCCACACTTTGTCTCCAGGAGAAAAGACAGGAGGAGTTCTTCTTTTTTTGTCGGCATGTTTCTTCATCCGGGATGAGGCCTGTATGAGAGATTTTTGAGTCTCTTTCCAGATGGTGGAGAAGTCCCGAGTCACCTCATCAACAGCGGGCAAACCAGAAGGCATGGGAGTGGGGAGGGGGGGAAGAGGGTGACGGCCGTACACCACAAAGAATGGGGATTTAGCGGAGGACTCAGAGACTTTGAAATTGTACGAGAATTCGGCCCATGGTAGGAGATCGGCCCAGTCATCCTGGCGGGAGGAAACAAAATGTCGCAAATAGTCACCAAGAACCTGATTAACTCTCTCCACTTGCCCATTGGATTGGGGATGATAGGAAGACGAGAAGTTTAATTTGATTTTAAGCTGATTACAGAGGGCCCTCCAGAATTTCGACACAAATTGAACGCCTCTATCCGAGATGATATGCGTAGGAAGCCTGTGAAGGCGAAAAATGTGCACAAAAAATTGTTTCGCCAACTGTGGCGCAGAAGGAAGACCTGGTAGAGGAATAAAATGTGCCATCTTGGAGAAACGATCAACGACCACCCAAATAACTGTGTTGCCATGGGATTAAGGTAAGTCTGTAATAAAGTCCATAGCAATCTGAGACCATGGTAGCTCAGGAACAGGCAGAGGATGAAGGAGGCTGGCAGGCTTCTGGCGAGGAGTCTTGTCCCGGGCACAGACTGTACAAGCCCGAACAAAATCAGCAACATCTGCTTCCAGGGTAGGCCACCAATAAAACCGAGAGATGAGCTGGACGGATTTTTTGACGCCAGCATGGCCGGCGAGGTGTGAGGAGTGTCCCCACCTGAGAATCCTGAGGCGCTGGCGTGGAGGGACGAAGGTCTTTCCAGGAGGAGTTTGTCTGATGGAAGCTGGGGAAGAGGAGATCAGACAGTCAGGAGGAATAATGTGTTGCAGGGAGGCTTCCATTTCGGAGGCATCCGAGGAACGAGAGAGGGCGTCAGCCCTAATGTTCTTGTCAGCGGGGCGAAAATGAATCTCAAAGTTAAAAAGGGCAAAGAACAACGACCACCTAGCCTGGCGAGGGTTCAGCCGTTGGGCAGACTGAAGATAAGAGAGATTCTTGTGATCAGTGTATATAATAACTGGGTATTTGGACCCCTCCGGCAGGTGCCTCCATTCCTCGAGGGCCAGTTTTATGGCCAGTAGTTCTCGATCACCAATGGAGTAGTTTTTCTCCGCCGGAGAGAAGGTCCTAGAAAAGAAACCACAAGTAACACCATGTCCGGAAGAATTTTTCTGTAGGAGTACAGCTCCAGCTCCCACCGAGGAGGCGTCTACCTCCAGTAAGAAGGGTTTAGATGGATCAGGTCTGGAGAGTACGGGAGCAGAAGAAAAGGCAGTTTTGAGACGGTTGAACGCCTCTTCCGCTTGAGGAGGCCAGGACTTAGGGTTGGCGTTTTTCTTGGTTAGGGCCACAATTGGGGCCACAATGGTGGAAAAATTTGGAATAAATTGTCTGTAGTAATTGGCAAACCCCAAGAAACGTTGGATAGCTCGGAGTCCGGAGGGGCGTCGCCAATCCAACACGGCTGATAGTTTGTCCGGGTCCATTTGGAGTCCCTGGCCAGAGACTAAATATCCTAGGAAGGGAAGAGATTGGCATTCAAAGAGACATTTCTCCATCTTGGCATATAACTGATTGTCCCAGAGTCTCTGAAGAACCATGCGGACATGCCGGCGGTGGTCTTCTAGGTTAGAAGGAAAAATCAAAATATCGTCCAAGTAGACCACAACACAGGTATATAATAAATCACGAAAAATTTCATTTACAAAGTCCTGGAAGACGGCAGGGGCGTTGCAAAGCCCAAAGGGCATAACCAGATATTCAAAGTGTCCATCTCTGGTGTTAAACGCGGTCTTCCACTCGTCCCCTTCCCTGATGCGAATGAGATTATATGCACCTCTTAAATCCAATTTGGTAAAGATGTTGGCGCCACGTAGGCGGTCAAAGAGTTCTGAGATAACAGGCAGGGGATAGCGTTTTTTTATAGTGATTTTATTAAGACCGTGGTAATCAATGCATGGTCTTAAGGAACCGTCTTTTTTGGAGACAAAGAAGAACCCTGCTCCGGCAGGGGAGGAGGACTTGCGGATAAATCCCCTTTTTAAATTTTCTTGGATGTACTCCGTCATAGCTTGTGTTTCAGGAGCAGACAGGGGATAGATTCTGCCCCGGGGTGGAGTAGTACCAGGGAGAAGATCAATAGGAAAGTCATAAGGCCTGTGAGGAGGCAAAGTCTCTGCTTGTTTTTTGCAAACAACATCAGCATAGTCCAGATAGGCCTTGGGGAGACCTGGTATCGGAGGAGCCATAGGGTTTTGACTGGCAGGACTGGGAGCAGACATAAGGCATTTTTTGTTGCAAGAAGTACCTGTCACGATGCCGGCTGGCAGGTAGTGGATCCTCTGTGCCAGAGAGGGATTGGCGTGGACCGTGCTAGAGGATCGGTTCTAAGTCACTACTGGTTTTCACCAGAGCCCGCCGCAAAGCGGGATGGTCTTGCTGCGGCGGTAGTGACCAGGTCGTATCCCCTAGCAACGGCTCAACCTCTCTGGCTGCTGAAGATAGGCGCGGTACAAGGGAGTAGACAGAAGCAAGGTCGGACGTAGCAGAAGGTCGGGGCAGGCAGCAAGGATCGTAGTCAGGGGCAACGGCAGAAGGTCTGGAATCACAGGCAAGGAACACACAAGGAACGCTTTCACTGGCACTAGGGCAACAAGATCCGGCGAGGGAGTGAAGGGGAAGTGAGGTGATATAGGGAAGTGCACAGGTGTAAACACTAATTGGAACCACTGCACCAATCAGCGGTGCAGTGGCCCTTTAAATCGCAAAGACCCGGCGCGCGCGCGCCCTAGGGAGCGGGGCCGCGCGCGCCGGGACAGAACTGACGGGGAGCGAGTAAGGTACGGGAGCCGGGGTGCGCATCGCGAGCGGGCGCTACCCGCATCGCGAATCGCATCCCGGCCGGAGGTAGTAACGCAGCGCCCCGGGTCCGTGGAACCGAGCGGGGCGCTGCAGTGAGGGAAGTGTAGCGAGCGCTCCGGGGAGGAGCGGGGACCCGGAGCGCTCGGCGTAACAGTACCCCCCCCCCTTGGGTCTCCCCCTCTTCTTGGGGCCTGAGAACCTGAGGATCAGACTTTTGTCCAGGATATTGTCCTCAGGTTCCCAGGACCTCTCTTCTGGACCACAACCCTCCCAATCCACTAAAAAAAAAGTTCTTCCCCTGACCTTTTTAGAGGCCAAAATCTCTTTGACAGAGAAGATGTCCGAGGAGCCGGAAACAGGAGTGGGAGGAACAGATTTAGGAGAAAAACGGTTGAGGATGAGAGGTTTAAGAAGAGAGACGTGAAAGGCATTAGGGATACGAAGAGAAGGAGGAAGAAGAAGTTTGTAAGAGACAGGATTAATTTGACACAAAACTTTAAAAGGACCAAGATAGCGTGGTCCCAACTTATAGCTCGGGACACGGAAACGGACATATTTAGCGGAGAGCCATACCTTGTCTCCAGGGGAAAAAATGGGAGGAGCTCTTCTTTTCTTATCTGCGAATCTCTTCATGCGAGAAGAAGCCTGTAAGAGAGAATTTTGGGTCTCTTTCCATATGGTGGAAAGATCACGAGAAATTTCATCCACAGCGGGCAGACCAGAGGGCAAGGGGGTAGGGAGGGGGGGAAGAGGGTGACGGCCGTACACCACGAAAAACGGAGATTTGGAGGAAGATTCAGAGATTCTGAAATTATACGAGAATTCGGCCCAAGGTAGAAGATCTGCCCAGTCATCCTGGCGGGAGGAAACAAAATGTCGTAAATAGTCACCCAAGATCTGGTTAATTCTCTCTACTTGTCCATTGGATTGAGGATGGTATGCAGAAGAAAAATTTAATTTAATCTTGAGTTGTTTACAGAGAGCCCTCCAGAATTTAGACACAAATTGGACGCCTCTATCCGAGACGATCTGTGTAGGCAACCCGTGAAGGCGAAAAATGTGTACAAAAAATTGTTTAGCCAACTGAGGCGCTGAAGGAAGACCAGGAAGAGGGATGAAATGTGCCATTTTGGAGAATCGATCAACGACCACCCAAATAACAGTGTTGCCATGGGATGGGGGTAAGTCAGTAATAAAATCCATACCAATCAGAGACCAAGGTTGTTCGGGGACAGGTAGAGGATGAAGAAAACCAGCGGGCTTCTGGCGAGGAGTCTTATCCCGGGCACAGATAGTGCAGGCTCGCACAAAGTCCACCACATCAGTCTCTAGAGTCGGCCACCAATAGAAGCGAGAGATGAGTTGCACAGATTTCTTGATGCCCGCATGACCTGCGAGATGGGAGGAGTGACCCCATTTGAGGATCCCAAGGCGTTGGCGTGGAGAAACAAAGGTCTTTCCTGGAGGAGTTTGCCTGATGGAGGCTGGAGAAGTGGAAATCAGGCAGTCAGGAGGAATGATGTGTTGAGGAGAGAGTTCAATTTCAGAGGCATCTGAGGAACGAGAGAGAGCATCGGCCCTAATGTTTTTATCAGCAGGCCGAAAGTGAATTTCAAAATTAAATCGGGCAAAGAACAGAGACCACCTGGCCTGACGAGGATTCAGCCGTTGGGCAGACTGGAGGTAGGAGAGGTTCTTGTGATCGGTGTAAATAATAACTGGAAATCTTGATCCCTCCAGCAGATGCCTCCATTCCTCAAGTGCTAATTTAATGGCTAGAAGCTCTCGATCCCCGATGGAGTAGTTCCTCTCCGCCGGAGAGAAGGTCCTGGAAAAAAAACCACAAGTAACAGCATGCCCGGAAGAGTTTTTTTGTAGAAGGACAGCTCCAGCTCCCACTGAGGAGGCATCAACCTCCAATAGGAAGGGTTTAGATGGGTCAGGTCTGGAGAGCACGGGAGCCGAAGAAAAGGCAGACTTGAGTCGTTTAAAGGCGTCTTCCGCTTGAGGAGGCCAAGACTTGGGATCGGCATTTTTTTTTGTTAAAGCCACAATAGGAGCCACAATGGTAGAAAAATGTGGAATAAATTGCCTGTAATAATTGGCGAACCCCAAAAAACGTTGGATGGCACGGAGTCCGGAGGGGCGTGGCCAATCTAAGACGGCAGAGAGTTTATCTGGGTCCATTTGTAGTCCCTGGCCAGAGACCAAGTATCCTAGAAAAGGAAGAGATTGGCATTCAAACAGACATTTCTCTATTTTGGCATAGAGTTGATTATCACGAAGTCTCTGAAGAACCATACGGACATGCTGGCGGTGTTCTTCAAGATTGGCAGAAAAAATCAGGATATCGTCCAGATATACAACAACACAGGAGTATAGTAGATCACGAAAAATTTCATTAACAAAGTCTTGGAAGACGGCAGGGGCGTTGCATAGACCAAAGGGCATGACCAGATACTCAAAGTGTCCATCTCTGGTGTTAAATGCCGTTTTCCATTCATCCCCCTCTCTGATGCGGATGAGATTATAAGCACCTCTTAAGTCCAGTTTGGTAAAAATATGGGCACCTTGGAGACGATCAAAGAGTTCAGAGATGAGGGGTAGGGGGTAGCGGTTCTTAACCGTGATTTTATTAAGACCGCGGTAGTCAATGCAAGGACGTAGAGAGCCATCTTTTTTGGACACAAAGAAAAATCCGGCTCCGGCAGGAGAGGAGGATTTACGGATAAAGCCCTTTTTTAAATTTTCTTGGACGTATTCAGACATGGCAAGAGTCTCTGGGACGGACAGAGGATAGATTCTGCCCCGGGGTGGAGTAGTGCCCGGGAGGAGGTCAATGGGACAATCATAAGGCCTGTGAGGAGGTAGAGTCTCAGCTTGTTTTTTGCAAAAAACGTCCGCAAAGTCCATATAGGCCTTAGGGAGACCGGTTACATGAGGAAGCACAGGGACACGGCAAGGTTTACTGGGAACCGGTTTTAAGCAGTCCTTGGAACAAGAGGGCCCCCAACTCTTGATCTCCCCAGTGGACCAATCCAGGATTGGGGAATGGAGTTGAAGCCAGGGAAGTCCAAGAAGGATTTCAGAAGTGCAATTGGGGAGAACCAACAGTTCAATCCTCTCGTGATGAGATCCGATGCACATTAGAAGGGGCTCCGTGCGGAAACGTATAGTACAGTCCAATCTTTCATTGTTTACACAATTGATGTAGAGGGGTCTGGCGAGACTGGTCACCGGGATGTTGAACCTGTTGACGAGGGAGGCTAAGATGAAATTTCCTGCAGATCCAGAGTCCAAGAAGGCCACAGCAGAGAAGGAGAAGGCAGAGGCAGACATCCGCACAGGCACAGTAAGACGTGGAGAAGCAGAGTAGACATCAAGGACTGTCTCACCTTTGTGCGGAGTCAGCGGACGTCTTTCCAGGCGGGGAGGAGGGATAGGACAATCCTTCAGGAAGTGTTCGGTACTAGCACAGTACAGGCAGAGATTCTCCATGCGGCGTCGTGTCCTCTCTTGGGGTGTCAGGCGAGACCGGTCGACCTGCATAGCCTCCACGGCGGGAGGCACAGGAACAGATTGCAGGGGACCAGAGGAGAGAGGAGCCGGGGAGAAGAAACGCCTCGTGCGAACAGAGTCCATATCCTGGCGGAGCTCCTGACGCCGTTCGGAAAAACGCATGTCAATGCGAGTGGCAAGATGGATGAGTTCATGTAGGTTAGCAGGGATTTCTCGTGCGGCCAGAACATCTTTAATGTTGCTGGATAGGCCTTTTTTAAAGGTCGCGCAGAGTGCCTCATTATTCCAGGATAATTCTGAAGCAAGGGTACGGAACTGTACGGCATACTCGCCAACGGAAGAATTACCCTGGACCAGGTTCAACAGGGCAGTCTCAGCAGAAGAGGCTCGGGCAGGTTCCTCAAAGACACTTCGAATTTCCGAGAAGAAGGAGTGTACAGAGGCAGTGACGGGGTCATTGCGGTCCCAGAGCGGTGTGGCCCAAGCCAGGGCTTTTCCAGACAGCAGGCTGACTACGAAAGCCACCTTAGACCTTTCAGTGGGGAACTGGTCCGACATCATCTCCAAGTGTAATGAACATTGGGAAAGAAAGCCACGGCAAAACTTAGAGTCCCCATCAAATTTATCCGGCAAGGATAGTCGTATTCCAGAAGCGGCCACTCGCTGCGGAGGAGGTACAGGAGCTGGCGGAGGAGATGATTGCTGGAGCTGTGGTAGTAACTGTTGTACCATAACAGTCAGTTGAGACAGCTGTTGGCCTTGTTGCGCAATCTGTTGTGACTGCTGGGCGACCACCGTGGTGAGGTCAGCGACAACTGGCAGAGGAACTTCAGCGGGATCCATGGCCGGATCTACTGTCACGATGCCGGCTGGCAGGTAGTGGATCCTCTGTGCCAGAGAGGGATTGGCGTGGACCGTGCTAGAGGATCGGTTCTAAGTCACTACTGGTTTTCACCAGAGCCCGCCGCAAAGCGGGATGGTCTTGCTGCGGCGGTAGTGACCAGGTCGTATCCCCTAGCAACGGCTCAACCTCTCTGGCTGCTGAAGATAGGCGCGGTACAAGGGAGTAGACAGAAGCAAGGTCGGACGTAGCAGAAGGTCGGGGCAGGCAGCAAGGATCGTAGTCAGGGGCAACGGCAGAAGGTCTGGAATCACAGGCAAGGAACACACAAGGAACGCTTTCACTGGCACTAGGGCAACAAGATCCGGCGAGGGAGTGAAGGGGAAGTGAGGTGATATAGGGAAGTGCACAGGTGTAAACACTAATTGGAACCACTGCACCAATCAGCGGTGCAGTGGCCCTTTAAATCGCAAAGACCCGGCGCGCGCGCGCCCTAGGGAGCGGGGCCGCGCGCGCCGGGACAGAACTGACGGGGAGCGAGTAAGGTACGGGAGCCGGGGTGCGCATCGCGAGCGGGCGCTACCCGCATCGCGAATCGCATCCCGGCCGGAGGTAGTAACGCAGCGCCCCGGGTCCGTGGAACCGAGCGGGGCGCTGCAGTGAGGGAAGTGTAGCGAGCGCTCCGGGGAGGAGCGGGGACCCGGAGCGCTCGGCGTAACAGTACCCCAGTTCTTTATTTCCCCGGTGGTCCAGTCAAGGGTAGGGGAATGGCGTTGCAGCCAAGGTAGTCCAAGAAGAATTTCAGAGGTGCAGTTAGAAAGTACCAGAAATTCAATCTTTTCATGATAGGGTCCAATGCACATTAAGAGGGGTTCCGTGCGATAACGCACAGTACAGTCCAATCTTTCACCATTAACAGAGTTGATGTAGAGGGGTCTGGCGAGACTGGTCACTGGGATGTTGAACCTGTTAACGAAAGAGGCCAAAATAAAATTTCCTGCAGATCCGGAATCCAAGAAGGCCACAGCTGAGAAGGAGAAGTTAGAAGAAGAAATCCGCACAGGCACAGTAAGACGTGGAGAAGCAGAGTTCACACCTAGAGCTGTCTCACCATTGTGCGGAATCGGAGTGCGTCTTTCCTGACGTGGAGGTCGGATAGGACAATCCTTCAAGAAATGTTCGGTACTGGCACAGTACAGGCATAGGTTCTCATTGCGGCGGCGTGTCCTCTCTTGAGGTGTCAGGCGAGACCGGTCTACTTGCATAGCCTCCACGGCGGAAGGCACAGGAACAGATTGCAGCGGACCAGAGAAGAGAGGAGCCGGGGAGAGAAACCGCCTAGTGCGAACAAAGTCCATATC
This sequence comes from Hyla sarda, assembly GCF_029499605.1. Taxonomy (NCBI): domain Eukaryota; kingdom Metazoa; phylum Chordata; class Amphibia; order Anura; family Hylidae; genus Hyla; species Hyla sarda. The sequence continues at coordinate 666,958 of NW_026610686.1, forward strand.
CTGGCGGAGCTCCTGACGCCTTTCGGAAAAACGCATGTCAATGCGGGTGGCCAAATTAATAAGTTCATGCAGGTTGGCAGGGATTTCTCGTGCGGCCAGCACATCTTTGATGTTACTGGATAGGCCTTTTTTTGAAGGTCGCGCAGAGGGCCTCGTTATTCCAGGACAATTCGGAGGCGAGAGTACGGAATTGGATGGCGTACTCGCCTACTGAAGAATTACCCTGGACCAGGTTCAGCAGGGCAGTCTCGGCAGAAGAGGCTCAGGCTGGTTCCTCGAAGACACTTCGAATCTCCGCGAAGAAAGAGTGTACAGAGGCAGTGACAGGATCATTGCGGTCCCAGAGCGGTGTGGCCCATGACAGGGCTTTCCCAGACAGGAGACTAACCACGAAAGCCACCTTAGACCTTTCAGTTGGAAACTGGTCCGACATCATCTACAAATGCAGGGAACATTGTGAAAGAAAACCACAGCAAAGTCTAGAGTCCCCATCGAACTTGTCCGGTAATGATAAACGGAGGCTGGATGCGGCCACTCGCTGCGGAGGAGGTGCAGGAGCTGGCGGAGGAGATGGTTGCTGAAGCTGTGGTAGAAGCTGCTGTAGCATCACAGTCAGTTGAGACAGCTGGTGGCCTTGTTGCGCCATCTGTCGCGACTGCTGGGCGACCACTGTGGTGAGGTCAGCGACAACTGGCAGCGGGACCTCAGCGGGATCCATGGCCGGATCTACTGTCAGGATTTGGCAGGCTGGAGGTGGATCCTCTGTGTCAGAGAGGGATTGGCGTGGACCGTGTAGGTGGACCGGTTCTAAGTTGCTACTGGTTTTCACCAGAGCCCGCCGCAAAGCGGGATGGTCTTGCAGCGGCGGTAGCAACCAGGTCGTATCCACCGGCAACGGCTCAACCTCTCTGACTGCTGAGATAGGCGAGGTACAAGGGAGTAGACAAGAGCACGGTCGGACGTAGCAGAAGGTCGAGGCAGGCAGCAAGGATCGTAGTCAGGGGCAACGGCAAGAGGTCTGGAACACTGGCTAGGGTTACACAAGGAAACGCTTTCACTGGCACAATGGCAACAAGATCCGTCAAGGAAGTGCAGGGGAAGTGAGGTATAAATAGGGAAGTGCACAGGTGAAGACACTAATTAAAAACCATGCGCCAATCAGTGGCGCACCGGCCCTTTAAATCGCAAAGAACCGGCGCGCGCGCGCCCTAGGGAGCGGGGCCGCGAGCGCCGGGACAGCACAGACGGGGAGCGAGTCTGGTAAGCGGGTCGGGATGCGAATCGCATCCCGGCTAGGGACATTATCGCAGCGCTCCCGGTCAGCGGGTCTGATCGGGGCGCTGCGAACAGGAGAACGCTGTGAGCGCTCCGGGGAGGAGCGGGGACCCGGAGCGCTCGTTGTAACAATATATATATATATACACTGCACAGTACCACTTCTCCTATCCTGTATACTGGGTGTAATCTTCAGTATCTGCTCTTATTCTGTGTGTATATATATATATATATATATATATCTTCTGTTGCTATATATATATATATATATATATATATATATATACACATACTGCACAGTACCACTTCTCCTGTCCTGTATACTGGTTGTAATCTTCAGTATTTACTCCTATTGTATATTTGGAGTGCACAGTACCACTTCCCGCTCATCTGCTGCAGTACACATATTGGCAGCAGTGCATGTTCTCAGCCCCTCGCTGTATGAGGTCAGAGGTCACTTGGACCCCATTGACCCCTCATATGTCTGATATCATTGTCTCGCCTCTGTATACATTCCCTGACGTCTCCTCTACCACACACGACAACCGGGACACCACACGTCAACTGATTTACTGCTGTTCTGTCCCCACGGGTGCTGCAATTATTGTAAACGTAGAGCAGACATGATTTATCATCTAATGCGATACATACGCCGGGCACTACAGGTCAGCTGAGCCTGGCACCATGATGTATAGGAGATGTGTCCCCGGCACCATGATGTATAGGAGATGTGTCCCCGGCACCATGATATATAGGAGATGTGTCCCCAGCACCATGATATATAGGAGATGTGTCCCCAGCACCATGATATATAGGAGATGTGTCCCCGGCACCATGATGTATAGGAGATGTGTCCCCGGCACCATGATGCACATGAGATGTGTCCCTGGCACCATGATATATAGGAGATGTGTCCCTGGCACCATGAAGTATAGGAGATGTGTCCCCGGCACCATGATGTATAGGAGATGTGTCCCCGGCACCATGATGTATAGGAGATGTGTCCCCGGCACCATGATGCACATGAGATGTGTCCCCGGCACCATGATGTATAGGAGATGTGTCCCCGGCACCATGATATATAGGAGATGTGTCCCCGGCACCATGATGCACATGAGATGTGTCCCCGGCACCATGATGTATAGGAGATGTGTCCCCGGCACCATGATATATAGGAGATGTGTCCCCGGCACCATGATGCACATGAGATGTGTCCCCGGCACCATGATGTATAGGAGATGTGTCCCTGGCACCATGATGTATAGGAGATGTGTCCCCGGCACCATGATATATAGGAGATGTGTCCCCGGCACCATGATATATAGGAGATGTGTCCCCGGCACCATGATGTATAGGAGATGTGTCCCTGGCACCATGATATATAGGAGATGTGTCCCCGGCACCATGATGTATAGGAGATGTGTCCCCGGCACCATGATGTATAGGAGATGTGTCCCCAGCACCATGATATATAGGAGATGTGTCCCTGGCACCATGATGCACATGAGATGTGTCCCCGGCACCATGATGTATAGGAGATGTGTCCCCAGCACCATGATGTATAGGAGATGTGTCCCCGGCACCATGATGTATAGGAGATGTGTCCCCGGCACCATGATGTATAGGAGATGTGTCCCCGGCACCATGATATATAGGAGATGTGTCCCTGGCACCATGATACATAGGAGATGTGTCCCCAGCACCATGATATATAGGAGATGTGTCCCCGGCACCCTGATATATAGGAGATGTGTCCCCGGCACCATGATATATAGGAGATGTGTCCCCGGCACCATGATATATAGGAGATGTGTCCCCGGCACCATGATATATAGGAGATGTGTCCCCGGCACCATGATATATAGGAGATGTGTCCTCGGCACCATGATATATAGGAGATGTGTCCTCGGCACCATGAAGTATAGGAGATGTGTCCCTGGCACCATGATATATAGGAGATGTGTCCCTGGCACCATGATATATAGGAGATGTGTCCTCGGCACCATGATTTATAGATGTGTCCTCGGCACCATGATATATAGGAGATGTGTCCCTGGCACCATGATATATAGGAGATGTGTCCTCGGCACCATGATTTATAGATGTGTCCTCGGCACCATGATGTATAGGAGATGTGTCCCCGGCACCATGATGTATAGGAGATGTGTCCCCGGCACCATGATGCACATGAGATGTGTCCCCGGCACCATGATGCACATGAGATGTGTCCCCGGCACCATGATGTATAGGAGATGTGTCCCCGGCACCATGATATATAGGAGATGTGTCCCCGGCACCATGATGCACATGAGATGTGTCCCCGGCACCATGATGTATAGGAGATGTGTCCCCGGCACCATGATATATAGGAGATGTGTCCCCGGCACCATGATGTATAGGAGATGTGTCCCCGGCACCATGATGTATAGGAGATGTGTCCCCGGCACCATGATATATAGGAGATGTGTCCCCGGCACCATGATATACAGGAGATGTGTCCCCGGCACCATGATATATAGGAGATGTGTCCCCGGCACCAATATGTATAGGAGATGTGTCCCCGGCACCATGATGTATAGGAGATGTGTCCCCGGCACCATGATATATAGAAGATGTGTCCCCGGCACCATGATGTATAGGAGATGTGTCCCCGGCACCATGATGTATAGGAGATGTGTCCCCGGCACCATGATATATAGGAGATGTGTCCCCGGCACCATGATATATAGGAGATGTGTCCCCGGCACCATGATATATAGGAGATGTGTCCCCGGCACCATGATATATAGGAGATGTGTCCCCGGCGCCATGATGTATAGGAGATGTGTCCCTGACACCATGATATACAGGAGATGTGTCCCTGACACCATGATATACAGGAGATGTGTCCCCGGCACCATGATGTATAGGAGATGTGTCCCCGGCACCATGATGTATAGGAGATGTGTCCCCGGCACCATGATATATAGGAGATGTGTCCCCGGCACCATGATGCACATGAGATGTGTCCCCGGCACCATGATGTATAGGAGATGTGTCCCCGGCACCATGATATATAGGAGATGTGTCCCTGGCACCATGATATATAGGAGATGTGTCCCCGGCACCATGATATATAGGAGATGTGTCCCCGGCACCATGATATATAGGAGATGTGTCCCCGGCACCATGATGCACATGAGATGTGTCCCCGGCACCATGATGTATAGGAGATGTGTCCCCGGCACCATGATATATAGGAGATGTGTCCCCGGCACCATGATGCACATGAGATGTGTCCCCGGCACCATGATGTATAGGAGATGTGTCCCTGGCACCATGATGTATAGGAGATGTGTCCCCGGCACCATGATATATAGGAGATGTGTCCCCGGCACCATGATGTATAGGAGATGTGTCCCCGGCACCATGATATATAGGAGATGTGTCCCTGGCACCATGATATATAGGAGATGTGTCCCTGGCACCATGATATATAGGAGATGTGTCCCTGGCACCATGATATATAGGAGATGTGTCCCTGGCACCATGATACATAGGAGATGTGTCCCTGGCACCATGATGTATAGGAGATGTGTCCCCGGCACCATGATGTATAGGAGATGTGTCCCCGGCACCATGATATATAGGAGATGTGTCCCTGGCACCATGATACATAGGAGATGTGTCCCTGGCACCATGATGCACATGAGATGTGTCCCCGGCACCATGATGTATAGGAGATGTGTCCCCGGCACCATGATATATAGGAGATGTGTCCCCGGCACCATGATGTATAGGAGATGTGTCCCCGGCACCATGATGTATAGATGTGTCCCCGGCACCATGATATATAGGAGATGTGTCCTCGGCACCATGATTTATAGATGTGTCCCCGGCACCATGATGTATAGGAGATGTGTCCCCAGCACCATGATATATAGGAGATGTGTCCCCGGCACCATGATATATAGGAGATGTGTCCCCGGCACCATGATATACAGGAGATGTGTCCCCGGCACCATGATATATAGGAGATGTGTCCCCGGCACCAATATGTATAGGAGATGTGTCCCCGGCACCATGATGTATAGGAGATGTGTCCCCGGCACCATGATATATAGAAGATGTGTCCCCGGCACCATGATGTATAGGAGATGTGTCCCCGGCACCATGATGTATAGGAGATGTGTCCCCGGCACCATGATATATAGGAGATGTGTCCCCGGCACCATGATATATAGGAGATGTGTCCCCGGCACCATGATATATAGGAGATGTGTCCCCGGCACCATGATATATAGGAGATGTGTCCCCGGCGCCATGATGTATAGGAGATGTGTCCCTGACACCATGATATACAGGAGATGTGTCCCTGACACCATGATATACAGGAGATGTGTCCCCGGCACCATGATGTATAGGAGATGTGTCCCCGGCACCATGATGTATAGGAGATGTGTCCCCGGCACCATGATGTATAGGAGATGTGTCCCCGGCACCATGATGTATAGGAGATGTGTCCCCGGCACCATGATATATAGGAGATGTGTCCCCGGCACCATGATATATAGGAGATGTGTCCCCGGCACCATGATGTATAGGAGATGTGTCCCCGGCACCATGATATATAGGAGATGTGTCCCTGGCACCATGATATATAGGAGATGTGTCCCCGGCACCATGATATATAGGAGATGTGTCCCCGGCACCATGATATATAGGAGATGTGTCCCCGGCACCATGATGCACATGAGATGTGTCCCCGGCACCATGATGTATAGGAGATGTGTCCCCGGCACCATGATATATAGGAGATGTGTCCCCGGCACCATGATGCACATGAGATGTGTCCCCGGCACCATGATGTATAGGAGATGTGTCCCTGGCACCATGATGTATAGGAGATGTGTCCCCGGCACCATGATATATAGGAGATGTGTCCCCGGCACCATGATATATAGAAGATGTGTCCCCGGCACCATGATGTATAGGAGATGTGTCCCCGGCACCATGATGTATAGGAGATGTGTCCCTGGCACCATGATGTATAGGAGATGTGTCCCCGGCACCATGATATATAGGAGATGTGTCCCCGGCACCATGATGTATAGGAGATGTGTCCCCGGCACCATGATGTATAGGAGATGTGTCCCCGGCACCATGATGTATAGGAGATGTGTCCCCGGCACCATGATATATAGGAGATGTGTCCCTGGCACCATGATATATAGGAGATGTGTCCCTGGCACCATTATATATAGGAGATGTGTCCCTGGCACCATGATATATAGGAGATGTGTCCCTGGCACCATGATACATAGGAGATGTGTCCCTGGCACCATGATGTATAGGAGATGTGTCCCCGGCACCATGATGTATAGGAGATGTGTCCCCGGCACCATGATGTATAGGAGATGTGTCCCTGGCACCATGACATATAGGAGATGTGTCCCTGGCACCATGATGTATAGGAGATGTGTCCCTGGCACCATGATACATAGGAGATGTGTCCCTGGCACCATGATACATAGGAGATGTGTCCCCGGCACCATGATATATAGGAGATGTGTCCCTGGCACCATGATATATAGGAAATGTGTCCCTGGCACCATGATATATAGGAGCTGTCTTCCTGGCATCAGGTGGCGCACATGGCGCGGGTCCTCGCTGGAGGTGTGTCAGGTGGGAGTGGTGTCTCGTCTGCTCAGGCATGACACATGTGATGTGACATGTATGTGCGATGTGCCCGCTGTGATACCGGTGTGTGTCCTGGCAGGGGGTGGAGATACACGTGGCACCTGACATGGCTCTTTGTTACCCTGTGTGCGGTGTTGGCATGTTACAGCACATACGTGTGATCTGGGGGGTACATGCACGCTCTTACCTGCAGGTTGTGGGGGCAGCAGATCCCCGGGATCCCTCCTGTAGCCGCCTCTAATGTCTCCGTCCTCAGCACAATGCACCTGCTCCTCTGCGGGGCTCCGGCTCCGTCATCCTACAGGCACCAGCACAATGGAGGGGGGGTCACCCCACAAGTGGCACATGGTGAGGGGGTACAGTCCGGCTCCGTATGTGGATGAGCCCTCGCAGGTTGCAGCTTCTTTTCCCTCTTCACTTCCCAGACAAAGTTTATGTGTGTGAAACACGCGGGCTCCGCATTGTTCTGCAGCCCTTTATTCTGCTCTGCTGGAGGGAGGGGGAGGAGGGGATAGGAGCGCAGCTCTGAGGACACAGCATTAAGCTCCGCAGCCAGGGGGGCACATACTTATCAATATGTCGCCAGGTCATGACCACAGGGGGGTTAATCACTCGGAGAAATGTCAATCAAGCACAGAGCAGGATCCACAATGGCGGCATCTGGAGAGCGGCGCTCCGACCCATACGACCGGCGCAGAACCATTCTCTGGTCTATTTGTGTTTGTCGTCTTCTATCGCTCAGGTCCGATCCTGAGGTAACGTAAATGGGCGATTGGGTAACCGGGTGTTACATTATATGAACCATTGTTACCGAAGAACCTCAGAAGCGCCAAAGACTGTGAAGACCAGAAAAAATGACCGCCATGATGGACCCCAACCGAGACGGGGCCCTGATCCCAGGAGCTGACAATCTAATAGACAGGAGAGGAGGACGAGGCCCTGATCCCAGGAGCTGACAATCTAATAAACAAGATAGAGGAGGACGAGGACCTGATCCCAGGAGCTGACAATCTAATAGACAAGAGAGGAGGACGAGGCCCTGATCCCAGGAGCTGACAATCTAATACACAAGATAGTGGAGGACGAGGCCCTGATCCCAGGAGCTGACAATCTAATAGACAAGAGAGGAGGACGAGGCCCTGATCCCAGGAGCTGACAATCTAATAGACAAGAGAGGACGAGGCCCTGATCCCAGGAGCTGACAATCTAATAGACAAGAGAGGACGAGGCCCTGATCCCAGGAGCTGACAATCTAATAGACAAGATAGAGGACGAGGCCCTGATCCCAGGAGCTGACAATCTAATAGACAAGATAGAGGACGAGGCCCTGATCCCAGGAGCTGACAATCTAATAGACAAGAGAGGAGGACGAGGCCCTGATCCCAGGAGCTGACAATCTAATAGACAAGATAGAGGACGAGGCCCTGATCCCAGGAGCTGACAATCTAATAGACAAGAGAGGACGAGGCCCTGATCCCAGGAGCTGACAATCTAATAGACAAGAGAGGACGAGGCCCTGATCCCAGGAGCTGACAATCTAATAGACAAGATAGAGGACGAGGCCCTGATCCCAGGAGCTGACAATCTAATAGACAAGAGAGGACGAGGCGCTGATCCCAGGAGCTGACAATCTAATAGACAAGAGAGGACGAGGCCCTGATCCCAGGAGCTGACAATCTAATAGACAAGAGAGGACGAGGCCCTGATCCCAGGAGCTGACAATCTAATAGACAAGAGAGGACGAGGCCCTGATCCCAGGAGCTGACAATCTAATAGACAAGAGAGGAGGACGAGGCCCTGATCCCAGGAGCTGACAATCTAATAGACAAGAGAGGACGAGGCCCTGATCCCAGGAGCTGACAATCTAATAGACAAGAGAGGAGGACGAGGCCCTGATCCCAGGAGCTGACAATCTAATAGACAAGATAGAGGACGAGGCCCTGATCCCAGGAGCTGACAATCTAATAGACAAGAGAGGAGGACGAGGCCCTGATCCCAGGAGCTGACAATCTAATAGACAAGAGAGGAGGACGAGGCCCTGATCCCAGGAGCTGACAATCTAATAGACAAGAGAGGAGGACGAGACCCTGATCCCAGGAGCTGACAATCTAATAGACAAGATAAAGGACGAGGCCCTGATCCCAGGAGCTGACAATCTAATAGACAAGACAGAGGACAAGGCCCTGATCCCAGGAGCTGACAATCTAATAGACAAGATAGAGGAGGACGAGGCCCTGATCCCAGGAGCTGACAATCTAATAGACAAGAGAGGAGGACGAGGCCCTGATCCCAGGAGCTGACAATCTAATAGACAAGATAGAGGACAAGGCCCTGATCCCAGGAGTTGACAATCTAATAGACAAGATAAAGGACGAGGCCCTGATCCCAGGAGCTGACAATCTAATAGACAAGAGAGAGGACGAGGCCCTGATCCCAGGAGCTGACAATCTAATAGACAAGAGAGGACGGGGCCCTGATCCCAGGAGCTGACAATCTAATAGACAAGAGAGGAGGACGAGGCCCTGATCCCAGGAGCTGACAATCTAATAGACAAGAGAGGAGGACGAGGCCCTGATCCCAGGAGCTGACAATCTAATAGACAAGAGAAAGGACGAGGCCCTGATCCCAGGAGCTGACAATCTAATAGACAAGATAAAGGATGAGGCCCTGATCCCAGGAGCTGACAATCTAATAGACAAGAGAGGACGAGGCCCTGATCCCAGGAGCTGACAATCTAATAGACAAGATAGAGGACGAGGCCCTGATCCCAGGAGCTGACAATCTAATAGACAAGAGAGGACGAGGCCCTGATCCCAGGAGCTGACAATCTAATAGACAAGAGAGGACGGGGCCCTGATCCCAGGAGCTGACAATCTAATAGACAAGACAGAGGACGAGGCCCTGATCCCAGGAGCTGACAATCTAATAGACAAGAGAGGACGAGGCCCTGATCCCAGGAGCTGACAATCTAATAGACAAGAGAGGAGGACGAGGCCCTGATCCCAGGAGCTGACAATCTAATAGACAAGAGAGGACGAGGCCCTGATCCCAGGAGCTGACAATCTAATAGACAAGATAGAGGAGGACGAGGCCCTGATCCCAGGAGCTGACAATCTAATAGACAAGAGAGGACGAGGCCCTGATCCCAGGAGCTGACAATCTAATAGACAAGAGAGGACGAGGCCCTGATCCCAGGAGCTGACAATCTAATAGACAAGAGAGGACGAGGCCCTGATCCCAGGAGCTGACAATCTAATAGACAAGAGAGGACGAGGCCCTGATCCCAGGAGCTGACAATCTAATAGACAAGAGAGGACGAGACCCTGATCCCAGGAGCTGACAATCTAATAGACAAGAGAGAGACGAGGCCCTGATCCCAGGAGCTGACAATCTAATAGACAAGAGAGAGGACGAGGCCCTGATCCCAGGAGCTGACAATCTAATAGACAAGATAGAGGACGGGGCCCTGATCCCAGGAGCTGACAATCTAATAGACAAGAGAGAGGACGAGGCCCTGATCCCAGGAGTTGACAATCTAATAGACAAGAGAGAGGACGAGGCCCTGATCCCAGGAGCTGACAATCTAATAGACAAGAGAGAGGACGAGGCCCTGATCCCAGGAGTTGACAATCTAATAGACAAGAGAGGACGAGGCCCTGATCCCAGGAGTTGACAATCTAATAGACAAGATAGAGGACGAGGCCCTGATCCCAGGAGCTGACAATCTAAGAGACAAGAGAGAGGACGAGGCCCAGATCCCAGGAGCTGACAATCTAATAGACAAGAGAGAGGACGAGGCCCTGATCCCAGGAGCTGACAATCTAATAGACAAGAGAGAGGACGAAGCCCTGATCCCAGGAGCTGACAATCTAATAGACAGAATAGAGGACGAGGCCCTGATCCCAGGAGCTGACAATCTAACAGACAAGAGAGAAGGACGAGGCCCTGATCCCAGGAGCTGACAATCTAATAGACAAAAGAGAGGAGGACGAGGCCCTGATCCCAGGAGCTGACAATCTAATAGACAAGAGAGGACGAGGCCCTGATCCCAGGAGCTGACAATCTAATAGACAAGAGAGGACGAGGCCCTGATCCCAGGAGCTGACAATCTAATAGACAAGAGAGAGGACGAGGCCCTGATCCCAGGAGCTGACAATCTAATAGACAAGAGAGAGGACGAGGCCCTGATCCCAGGAGCTGACAATCTAATAGACAAGATAAAGGACGAGGCCCTGATCCCAGGAGCTGATAATCTAATAGACAAGAGAGGACGAGGCCCTGATCCCAGGAGCTGACAATCTAATAGACAAGATAGAGGACGAGGCCCTGATCCCAGGAGCTGACAATCTAATAGACAAGAGAGGACGAGGCCCTGATCCCAGGAGCTGACAATCTAATAGACAAGATAGAGGACGAGACCCTGATCCCAGGAGCTGACAATCTAATAGACAAGAGAGGACGAGGCCCTGATCCCAGGAGCTGACAATCTAATAGACAAGAGAGGACGAGGCCCTGATCCCAGGAGCTGACAATCTAATAGACAAGAGAGGACGAGGCCCTGATCCCAGGAGCTGACAATCTAATAGACAAGAGAGGACGAGGTCCTGATCCCAGGAGCTGACAATCTAATAGACAAGAGAGGACGAGGCCCTGATCCCAGGAGCTGACAATCTAATAGACAAGAGAGGACGAGGCCCTGATCCCAGGAGCTGACAATCTAATAGACAAGAGAGAGGACAAGGCCCTGATCCCAGGAGCTGACAATCTAATAGACAAGATAAAGGACGAGGCCCTGATCCCAGGAGCTGACAATCTAATAGACAAGAGAGGACGAGGCCCTGATCCCAGGAGCTGACAATCTAATAGACAAGAGAGGACGAGGCCCTGATCCCAGGAGCTGACAATCTAATAGACAAGAGAGAGGACAAGGCCCTGATCCCAGGAGCTGACAATCTAATAGACAAGAGAGGAGGACGAGGCCCTGATCCCAGGAGCTGACAATCTAATAGACAAGATAGAGGACGAGGCCCTGATCCCAGGAGCTGACAATCTAATAGACAAGATAGAGGACGAGGCCCTGATCCCAGGAGCTGACAATCTAATAGACAAGATAAAGGACGAGGCCCTGATCCCAGGAGCTGACAATCTAATTGACAAGAGAGGACGAGGCCGTGATCCCAGGAGCTGACAATCTAATAGACAAGAGAGGGGACGAGGCCCTGATCCCAGGAGCTGACAATCTAATAGACAAGATAGAGGACGAGGCCCTGATCCCAGGAGCTGACAATCTAATAGACAAGATAAAGGACGAGGCCCTGATCCCAGGAGCTGACAATCTAATAGACAAGATAGAGGACGAGGCCCTGATCCCAGGAGCTGACAATCTAATAGACAAGAGAGGACGAGGCCCTGATCCCAGGAGCTGACAATCTAATAGACAAGAGAGGAGGACGAGGCCCTGATCCCAGGAGCTGACAATCTAATAGACAAGAGAGGACGAGGCCCTGATCCCAGGAGCTGACAATCTAATAGACAAGAGAGGACGAGGCCCTGATCCCAGGAGCTGACAATCTAATAGACAAGAGAGGAGGACGAGGCCCTGATCCCAGGAGCTGACAATCTAATAGACAAGAGAGGACGAGGCCCTGATCCCAGGAGCTGACAATCTAATAGACAAGAGAGGAGGACGAGGCCCTGATCCCAGGAGCTGACAATCTAATAGACAAGAGAGGACGAGGCCCTGATCCCAGGAGCTGATAATCTAATAGACAAGAGAGGAGGACGAGGCCCTGATCCCAGGAGCTGATAATCTAATAGACAAAAGAGAGGAGGACGAGGCCCTGATCCCAGGAGCTGACAATCTAATAGACAAGAGAGGACGAGGCCCTGATCCCAGGAGCTGACAATCTAATAGACAAGAGAGGAGGACGAGGCCCTGATCCCAGGAGCTGACAATCTAATAGACAAGAGAGGACGAGGCCCTGATCCCAGGAGCTGACAATCTAATAGACAAGAGAGGAGGAAGAGGCCCTGATCCCAGGAGCTGACAATCTAATAGACAAGAGAGAAGGACGAGGCCCTGATCCCAGGAGCTGACAATCTAATAGACAAGAGAGGAGGACGGGGCCCTGATCCCAGGAGCTGACAATCTAATAGACAAGAGAGGAGGACGAGGCCCTGATCCCAGGAGCTGACAATCTAATAGACAAGAGAGGAGGACGAGGCCCTGATCCCAGGAGCTGACAATCTAATAGACAAGAGAGGACGAGGCCCTGATCCCAGGAGCTGACAATCTAATAGACAAGAGAGGACGAGGCCCTGATCCCAGGAGCTGACAATCTAATAGACAAGAGAGAGGACGAGGCCCTGATCCCAGGAGCTGACAATCTAATAGACAAGAGAGGAGGACGAGGCCCTGATCCCAGGAGCTGACAATCTAATAGACAAGATAGAGGACGAGGCCCTGATCCCAGGAGCTGACAATCTAATAGACAAGAGAGAGGACAAGGCCCTGATCCCAGGAGCTGACAATCTAATAGACAAGATAGAGGACAAGGCCCTGATCCCAGGAGCTGACAATCTAATAGACAAGAGAGGAGGACGAGGCCCTGATCCCAGGAGCTGACAATCTAATAGACAAGAGAGGAGGACGAGGCCCTGATCCCAGGAGCTGACAATCTAATAGACAAGATAGAGGACGAGGCCCTGATCCCAGGAGCTGACAATCTAATAGACAAGAGAGGAGGACGAGGCCCTGATCCCAGGAGCTGGCAATCTAATAGACAAGAGAGAACGAGGCCCTGATCCCAGGAGCTGACAATCTAATAGACAAGAGAGAGGACGAGGCCCTGATCCCAGGAGCTGACAATCTAATAGACAAGAGAGGGGACGAGGCCCTGATCCCAGGAGCTGACAATCTAATAGACAAGAGAGGAGGACGAGGCCCTGATCCCAGGAGCTGACAATCTAATAGACAAGAGAGGACGAGGCCCTGATCCCAGGAGCTGACAATCTAATAGACAAGATAGAGGACGAGGCCCTGATCCCAGGAGCTGACAATCTAATAGACAAGAGAGGAGGACGAGGCCCTGATCCCAGGAGCTGACAATCTAATAGACAAGAGAGGACGAGGCCCTGATCCCAGGAGCTGACAATCTAATAGACAAGATAGAGGACGAGGCCCTGATCCCAGGAGCTGACAATCTAATAGACAAGAGAGAGGACGGGGCCCTGATCCCAGGAGCTGACAATCTAATAGACAAGAGAGGAGGACGAGGCCCTGATCCCAGGAGCTGACAATCTAATAGACAAGAGAGAGGACGAGGCCCTGATCCCAGGAGCTGACAATCTAATAGACAAGAGAGGACGAGGCCCTGATCCCAGGAGCTGACAATCTAATAGACAAAAGAGAGGAGGACGAGGCGCTGATCCCAGGAGCTGACAATCTAATAGACAAGAGAGGATGAGGCCCTGATCCCAGGAGCGGACAATCTAATAGACAAGATAGAGGACGAGGCCCTGATCCCAGGAGCTGACAATCTAATAGACAAGAGAGAAGGACGAGGCCCTGATCCCAGGAGCTGACAATCTAATAGACAAGAGAGGACGAGGCCCTGATCCCAGGAGCTGACAATCTAATAGACAAGAGAGAGGACGAGGCCCTGATCCCAGGAGCTGACAATCTAATAGACAAGAGAGGAGGACGAGGCCCTGATCCCAGGAGCTGACAATCTAATAGACAAGATAGAGGACGAGGCCCTGATCCCAGGAGCTGACAATCCAATAGACAAGAGAGAGAACGAGGCCCTGATCCCAGGAGCTGACAATCTAATAGACAAGAGAGGACGAGGTCCTGATCCCAGGAGCTGACAATCTAATAGACAAGATAAAGGACGAGGCCCTGATCCCAGGAGCTGACAATCTAATAGACAAGAGAGAGAACGAGGCCCTGATCCCAGGAGCTGACAATCTAATAGACAAGAGAGGAGGACGAGGCCCTGATCCCAGGAGCTGACAATCTAATAGACAAGAGAGGAGGACGAGGCCCTGATCCCAGGAGCTGACAATCTAATAGACAAGATAGAGGACGAGGCCCTGATCCCAGGAGCTGACAATCTAATAGACAAGAGAGAGGACGAGGCCCTGATCCCAGGAGCTGACAATCTAATAGACAAGAGAGGAGGACGAGGCCCTGATCCCAGGAGCTGACAATCTAATAGACAAGAGAGGAGGACGAGGCCCTGATCCCAGGAGCTGACAATCTAATAGACAAGAGAGGACGAGGCCCTGATCCCAGGAGCTGACAATCTAATAGACAAGAGAGGAGGACGAGGCCCTGATCCCAGGAGCTGATAATCTAATAGACAAGAGAGGACGAGGCCCTGATCCCAGGAGCTGACAATCTAATAGACAAGAGAGGACGAGGCCCTGATCCCAGGAGCTGACAATCTAATAGACAAGAGAGGACGGGGCCCTGATCCCAGGAGCTGACAATCTAATAGACAAGAGAGAGGACGAGGCCCTGATCCCAGGAGCTGACAATCTAATAGACAAGAGAGAGGACGAGGCCCTGATCCCAGGAGCTGACAATCTAATAGACAAGAGAGGAGGACGAGGCCCTGATCCCAGGAGCTGACAATCTAATAGACAAGATAGAGGACGAGGCCCTGATCCCAGGAGCTGACAATCTAATAGACAAGAGAGGAGGACGAGGCCCTGATCCCAGGAGCTGACAATCTAATAGACAAGAGAGGACGAGGCCCTGATCCCAGGAGCTGACAATCTAATAGACAAGAGAGAGGACGAGGCCCTGATCCCAGGAGCTGACAATTTAATTGACAAGAGAGGAGGACGAGGCCCTGATCCCAGGAGCTGACAATCTAATAGACAAGAGAGGACGAGGCCCTGATCCCAGGAGCTGACAATCTAATAGACAAGAGAGGACGAGGCCCTGATCCCAGGAGCTGACAATCTAATAGACAAGAGAGAGGACGAGACCCTGATCCCAGGAGCTGACAATCTAATAGACAAGAGAGAGGACGAGGCCCTGATCCCAGGAGCTGACAATCTAATAGACAAGAGAGAGGACGGGGCCCTGATCCCAGGAGCTGACAATCTAATAGACAAGAGAGGACGAGGCCCTGATCCCAGGAGCTGACAATCTAATAGACAAGAGAGAGGACGAGGCCCTGATCCCAGGAGCTGACAATCTAATAGACAAGAGAGGAGGACGAGGCCCTGATCCCAGGAGCTGACAATCTAATAGACAAGAGAGGAGGACGAGGCCCTGATCCCAGGAGCTGACAATCTAATAGACAAGAGAGGAGGACGAGGCCCTGATCCCAGGAGCTGACAATCTAATAGACAAGAGAGAGGACGGGGCCCTGATCCCAGGAGCTGACAATCTAATAGACAAGAGAGGACGAGGCCCTGATCCCAGGAGCTGACAATCTAATAGACAAGAGAGAGGACGAGGCCCTGATCCCAGGAGCTGACAATCTAATAGACAAGAGAGAGGACGGGGCCCTGATCCCAGGAGCTGACAATCTAATAGACAAGATAGAGGACGAGACCCTGATCCCAGGAGCTGACAATCTAATAGACAAGATAGAGGACGAGGCCCTGATCCCAGGAGCTGACAATCTAATAGACAAGAGAGAAGGACGAGGCCCTGATCCCAGGAGCTGACAATCTAATAGACAAGAGAGGAAGAGGCCCTGATCCCAGGAGCTGACAATCTAATAGACAAGAGAGAGGACGAGGCCCTGATCCCAGGAGCTGACAATCTAATAGACAAGAGAGAACGAGGCCCTGATCCCAGGAGCTGACAATCTAATAGACAAGAGAGGACGAGACCCTGATCCCAGGAGCTGACAATCTAATAGACAAGAGAGAGGAGGACGAGGCCCTGATCCCAGGAGCTGACAATCTAATAGACAAGAGAGAGGACGAGGCCCTGATCCCAGGAGCTGACAATCTAATAGACAAGAGAGGAGGACGAGGCCCTGATCCCAGGAGCTGACAATCTAATAGACAAGAGAGGAGGACGAGGCCCTGATCCCAGGAGCTGACAATCTAATAGACAAGAGAGAGGACGAGGAACTGATCCCAGGAGCTGACAATCTAATAGACAAGAGAGGAGGACGAGGCCCTGATCCCAGGAGCTGACAATCTAATAGACAAGAGAGAGGACGAGGCCCTGATCCCAGGAGCTGACAATCTAATAGACAAGAGAGAGAACGAGGCCCTGATCCCAGGAGCTGACAATCTAATAGACAAGAGAGAGGACGAGGCCCTGATCCCAGGAGCTGACAATCTAATAGACAAGAGAGAGGACGAGGCCCTGATCCCAGGAGCTGACAATCTAATAGACAAGAGAGAGGACGAGGCCCTGATCCCAGGAGCTGACAATCTAATAGACAGGAGAGGACGAGGCCCTGATCCCAGGAGCTGACAATCTAATAGACAAGAGAGGACGAGGCCCTGATCCCAGGAGCTGACAATCTAATAGACAAGAGAGGACGAGACCCTGATCCCAGGAGCTGACAATCTAATAGACAAGAGAGAGGAGGACGAGGCCCTGATCCCAGGAGCTGACAATCTAATAGACAAGAGAGGAGGACGAGGCCCTGATCCCAGGAGCTGACAATCTAATAGACAAGAGAGGAGGACGAGGCCCTGATCCCAGGAGCTGACAATCTAATAGACAAGAGAGAGGACGAGGAACTGATCCCAGGAGCTGACAATCTAATAGACAAGAGAGGAGGACGAGGCCCTGATCCCAGGAGCTGACAATCTAATAGACAAGAGAGAGGACGAGGCCCTGATCCCAGGAGCTGACAATCTAATAGACAAGAGAGGACGAGGCCCTGATCCCAGGAGCTGACAATCTAATAGACAAGAGAGGACGAGGCCCTGATCCCAGGAGC